>NC_063201.1:25901876-26071876 GCF_017589495.1 Alosa alosa
GGTTATACCAAGCAAATTGATAGCAGCACTGTAATTGTATCTTTCGACTGTCATTTGTTGCACGTGCTACAAAAATCATTCTGTGCAATGGAAGATTTACCAACATTACACTGGTCTGATGCAGTTTTGCCTATACATGAATGAGACTGAGACGCCTGTTTATTTTGTTTTAAGTGCGTGCAGGGTGTGAGAGGGGAATCGATGTGCTTTGATTCCAGCTTGGTAGTTGTAGTCTGTGAAATTAAAAAGCACGTGTGTGTGAAGTATCCAAACAATGACACCTTCATTTCATTATGGCTGCTTTAGCAACACACCTTAACCCCCTTAAGTGAACCCAGCCTGATCTGCCGGCTTTTTATTTTTTGATTTCTTAAAAGATTGAGCTTGGTCTGGTGAAAGCCAGACTAGCCATGGAGCTCAGTTACACAATGCAAGGGAACATAAATCAGCCTATATTTGCACGAACAATAACGGACAACAGCTCTTCAACTTTGGCCCGTTAAAATGTGTAGAACAGTCTAGCGACGCATTTCATCAAGGCCCATATGGACATGTCAGTTATTTGCACCACTGGTTAGATGTAAAACAGCATTTCGTTTCGGACTACTGTTACTTAATTTGTGCATTAACAATAACGTTTCAGACTACTGTTACTTAATTTGTGCATTGACAATAAAGTATTACATGAACTAAAGAGGATTAAAATCTTATGTAGAAGAAGAAACATTCACAAAAAATCCATCCATCCAAAAATGACCTTTGTTTTTGATAGCTGTTGAAAACGGCATGGAACTGACAGAGATGTTTTTGTTTATAAATAAATAAATAAATAAATTAATTAATTAAATAAATAACATTATGCTGATACCTTTTGCTTTTCCCAAATACAATGTAGCCTACAGATGTAAGTGACCTTTCATCAATCCAGTTGCAATGGATGAACTGTGATGAACTGCCCTACTTGTGATTGTTTAGAGATTTTAAAGGTAACAATGCTACATCTTCTTTGGCTATTCTACAATCTATTTACCTTTTCAGCACCAGTAGGCTACTTTCTGTGCAGCCGCACACACACACTCAGGCATGCCAAACAAGCATACACAAAAGTTTCAAGAGTGGGGGATGGAGTAAAATATGGAGACAAATTGAAGTGTGATTTCTTTTCGCGGAACGGATGTACAGGACTGAGCGGCGGTCATATTTTGTACCGCTATGCAGTACATCTAGTTTTCCTTTGCTGGACTGATTACAGTTTTTTCTGATTGCTTAAGCACATTTTTTGTAACTATGGCTGTTTTTGAAAAACTTTACACACAAATAAGAAAACCTTTCACCTAATCATCCAGACATTGCAGTTCTCTTGCAAAAGCTAACACACCTTGCTTAACTCTTCACACTTTCGTAAAAATTATGTTTTCGTATCAAACAGTAAACATAAGCCATCACAATAGTAAGCACACAATGTGCCAACTACACACTGATGTGAATAAAAAACACAATTGGCTTTTGCTTTCCCTGTGCACAAGGTACTATGTCAGTTTGAGGTCATACTTTTGTCATAGATCTGTAAACATGGATCCAAACTTCAAGTATTGGTGTTTATTTACACACATCAAAACAAACACAAGTGTGTTTTTCAAGTCAAAACACAAAATAGCAATTTCACTGAGACAAAACAAATCAGTCTACATTGGGTCGTCTCTCTCAAAATTTTGTCTACATGACATGCAATATCCTAGTCCAAGGCACCGGGGAAAATATTTTCTGGAATGCCGTATCCAGGCCTGACATGACAATATCCCCACATACTGATATTTTTGCGTGTAAAAAGGCTATTTCTTTCTCTTCTTACCCTTCCTCTTCCCCCTCCTCGTCCTCTTCTTGCTCCTCCTTGTCCTTATCCAGTAAGTCAGTTAGTTAGTTTATTTGTCCTTACATAGGAAATTTGTTTTCACATACCATACCATACAAGCCTCACAGACATGAAATACATATACACACAGTCACGGTTCTTCACCCACCACCCACCACCCTGCCACCACATACCCCACCCACATATATCACAACAGCACACAAACAGCACATATACATCACATTACACAGATACAAACAGGAAAACCATCACCAGTTGACATTACAGAGGAATGAGGGCGGCACAGTGATCCATCACCGCTGTGATCTGTTGTTAAGTGCTGCTATTGCAGAGGGCACAAAGCTTTTCCCAAAGCGTACCCTATACCCCAGCCCTATATCTGCGTTTTGATGGAAGCAGAATGAAGAAGGGATTGAGGGGGTGGGTGGGGTCATGAGCGATGGTCCGTGCTCTGTTCTTGGTGAGTGTGCTGTTGAGGTCTGATAAATTAGGGGTGGGGAGGCCTATTGCTTTGGCTGCGGTATGGGTGATGCGTGTGAGTCTGTTTCTGTTGGCAGCAGTTAGCATGTTGAAAAAGCAGGAAAGGCAGTAGAGGAGTATGGGCTGGACTATGCTTTTGTACAGGAGGAGCAAGTGACAGGGGGCAACAGAAAGTGATCTGAGCTTATGGATGGCATAGAGTCTCTGTTGACTGCGTTTTTGTATGTCAGTGGTGTGTTGCTCAAAGCTGAGTTTATTGTCCAGGGTGAGTCCAAGGTATTTGAAACGGTCCACTATTTCTACGGTGTCGTTGTTGATGCAGGTGGGGTTGTGGATTGTGTCAGATGGTGTTCTGGTGTTGGTGATTACAAGTTCCTTGGTTTTACTGATGTTGAGCTGAAGGTAGTTGTCAGTGCACCATTGTGTGAGGTGAGAAATGGAGTCTTGGTATGCAGATATGGAGTTATTGTCATTGAGAAGTGCAAGTACAGCAGTGTCATCAGAGTATTTGAAGTATGTGGTGATGGGTGTGAGACTGACGCAGTCATTGGTGTAGAGGGTGAAGAGGAAGGGGCTTAGGACACACCCCGCCGGTGTTACTGTAAATAAGAAATGATTGATAATGTCATAATAATTGGCTTCTAATTGGCTTAACTGATTGGATGGTTTTACTGTACTGTGACAACCTGATTTTTTTATTTTTACTTTTTTTGTATTTAAATTGATAGAGGTTGTGCACACACCAGTTTCAGGTGTATACAAAATTATTCAACTGTGATGAAACTCACCATAAGCGTGGTAGGGATGGTGTTAAATAACTTAAAAGGTTAAAATGCTACCTAGTTTAAATGTATAAATAAGGTATCCATTTGGATTGTTTGTCTGAGTTATTGTCACTATAGTGGGCAATCTATTACACCAACTGGCTGGGAAGTGCAACAGTTGTGGAGTCAGCATTCATAGCCTACATGCTATGACACAGTACATCTTCAAACTCAAAAACAGTACATCTCCAAACTCAAAAACAGTAGACTAACAGTCAATAAAAGTGGACTGTCAGAGCAGCACAAAATACTAAAAGCCATGCCGTGTCCTGTTCGCTCGTAAACTTTCTATCACATTTGGTGCCTCTGCCTAGCCACTTTGTAAATATGTTAGAATTAGTTCTGTACTTTAAAGAACATTTTGAGTGATCACATAGCCTACGTTTAATGTTGCAATATTTTTGCAGTATTTTTGCACTAAAGGAAATTTTAGATAAATATAATAGGCAAATATACAATGTTCATGTGCTTCATTGATGCTTCTAAAGCATTCGATCGTGCTAATCATGATACATTATTTTTAAAGTTGTCTAAAAGTGGGGTCCCTGCTTTTTTAATTAGAATCTTGGTCTATTGGTACTGGCATCAGACAATGAGAGTGAGATGGGGGACTGTAACATCTGTTCCATTCCAAGTGACTAATGGTGTTCAGCAGGGTGGAATTCTGTCTCCTTTTCTTTTTAATATATA
This sequence comes from Alosa alosa, assembly GCF_017589495.1. Lineage (NCBI taxonomy): Eukaryota > Metazoa > Chordata > Actinopteri > Clupeiformes > Clupeidae > Alosa > Alosa alosa. Next base: position 25,905,744 of record NC_063201.1, read on the forward strand.
TGAATGATTTGTCCTCGATCTTAAATGTATGTGGTACAGGTTGTAGAATTGGTGACTCACTAATTAATCACCTTATGTACGCAGATGATTTGGTCATTTTTAGCCCATATAGTGCTGGTCTCCAACAGCTGTATGGTATTGATTTTGATATAAAATACAATGCTAAAAAGAGTAAAATCATGATTATCCGAAGTAAAGAAGACAGTCAACCTTCCCTGACTTCTATCTCTCTGGCACTGCACTCAGTGTGTGCAGTGAGATTACATATTTGGGCCATATTATTGCAAATGACCTGTCTGATGACAAAGATATCTATAGGCAGGGACGGAAGCTGTATGCTCAAGCAAACATGTTGGGTCGTAAGTTTAGCATGTGCTCCGTATCAGTGAAAATATCACTCTTCAGAGTGTACTGTATACCTTTGTACACTGCCCACCTATAGTGTAATTATAAGCAAAGCAGCATTAGAAAACTCACAGTGGCGTATAATGACAGCATGAGGCTGCTGTTGAGAGCTCCAAGAAGCTCCAGTGCAAGCCAGTTATTTGTCAGTGTTGGGGTACCTACCTGCTCTGCTGTTTTACCCAATCTGATGTATAGATTTATGTGTAGGGTATCTGTGTCAGAAAATGACTTAATTGCTGTGTTGGCTAATCCTGTACGCAGTTCTGTCAGATTTTCTTCCAGACTGAACCATTGGCGAAAATGTCTGTAAGCCTATGCTAAACATTGAACATTGTGGGAGGCTTCTTTGTATTTTTACCCTGTGTGTTTTTTTTACTGTGATATGGATTCCCGTGGGTCTGAAATAAAGAATAAATAATTATACAATATTATCAGAAGGCCCTATGTGCAATTTGCTTTTGAGCAGGATCTTACAAGAACATTTCAAAATGAATGGAAAGACACAGTGATGATGAGATTTTGCACTCAGCTCTAGCTTAGGCCTGCTAGTGGTGAGTCTGTTATAGCCTATTGTATTGTAGCCTATGCAACCCTAGATATACATAATAAAGGCTAGATGTCTCATGGCGGATGGCATCACCGGCGGCCATCTTGTCACAGGCAAGCTATCTGGTCAGCTCTGTGGTACTTGATGTAAGGTGAGTGATCTGCACAAATACAAATACTCTTATCTCGCTGAAATCTTGACGGATTTACAAACGGTTTGGTTTCTTACAAACATTATTAACGTAGCTGGATGCTTGAACATTTTTAAGTTATAATTTTTCATAAGTATGCAGTGTCATAACTACATCTCTGACGTTTATAACAAACCAAACCATTTGAAAATCTGTAGAAAATTGAGCAACTTATGTTTATTTAAAAAAGTATGCACCATTGAAACACAATTTTTGTTTAGTTAGTAAGCTGACTGTGGCAAGATGGCCGCGAGGTGCGGACGTCGACCTCCATTGTTCAGCGGCGCGGACGAGACATCTAGCCTTTATTATATATATGTATGTATGCAACTATGCTATTAAACGTTGTGTGCAAGTCTATTAAACACTATAGGCCATGACCGCTATGTTCTTGCACTACTTTCCCCCATGATAATATTGTTTCAGTTATCCAAAAGGCTCGAAGGATGCTCTTTATTATATGGCAATTTTGGTAATATAACTAATAAAAGTGAGGTGAGGTGCCCCCCGTAAGTGCTCATGGCCCCCCCACCCGTTGCTCTCTGGCGCCGACCCTGGCAGAGGTTTATATTGGGATGTCGAACATGAGGGGTCAGCATATCTAATCTGTTGACTGATTATGGAAGGAGTCTCTTGCTTTCAGATGCTTTTCCAGGTAGTGTACAAGTGAAGGGACAGACGAAAAAGGCTTTTAGAAAGAAGTATTTTGTAGTATTTTGAAAATACAAAAATACAGTATTTTATTTTGACACATGTTTTGGCTGTTGTATTTTGTAGGTTATTTTTGATACACTTTTAAGGTGGGTATTTGGTATTTTATTTGGAAATACATTTTGATGTATTTGTGCCCATCCTGAGTAGCTCTACAAACCATTCTGAAAAATAGCAACTTGTACATTGCTATTAGCTTCTTGGCTTAAGGAGGTATGTAATTCCAACAGGTTTTTATGTTCAAATGCAATGATGTATGTCGTACATGTACATTATACATTCATGTAGCCTACAGTTCAATGCACATGACAGCTTATAAATCATCTCACATGGCTAGAGAAAGTCCTCACATTATTTATGAATTACAAACATTATTACAGTATATTGGTAAGCTTCTGTAAGTAGGCCTATTAGGTGAACAGTGCAAGACTTGTTGAGTGACTAATTAAGATCACAGCATAGGGCCCTGTGATGGACTGAGCCGATGAGGAGTTTTCCTCCATAGGTCGCCGCCACAGAGGAACCGATGATCACACTCCCATCATCCATATACACCTGTGTCACGGTCGGCTGGTCAGAGAGGATGTTTGTGATCTTAATAACCTGTTTTTTTAAAGGTGAAAACACAAGGTACATAAAGTATTACCTTTGTTACAAACCTGGATTTCATGAGAAAGTATACTTAAAGATACTTTTCTCATTAAAGTAACAAAATGTAGGAATTCTCCTTTTACATTTTCAACGCATTGGGTATCCATTTAAAGCTAAGGGGGTACCCAACTCTAAACTAACTCTAAAACTGACTCTAAAAAGAGTCGATTCCCTCCTACCCTTAAACAGTAATATAAGGCATAGGCATTCTAGGCATGCATCGCCAATGTCAGAGGTTCCATCCTCCGTATAAGTCAGTGTAGCATCAAAATGAGTTTGAAATCATTGTTTTAGGGTAAAATAACTCGTAGTTGCTTTAACACTGATTGAGACAGTGCTCTTACCTCTGAACCTGGTGGGTCCTCCATGTTATTGGAAAAAAAATTCCAGACATCAGGATGACACCCCAACCACAAGTCATCAGTCTCAGGATCCACTTCAATATTATCCACAGGTGATCCCACATCCACAAACTGAAACAAACCCAGTAGAGCACTGTTAAAATACAACTTTTAATGTACTCATACACTTCCTACATTTAATAATTATCCAAAAACTTCACAGTGTCTGTGTTTACACTGTTTGTTTGCAGATGTCTACGACAAATATAATACAAAATAAGCGATTTCATAAATATTCACCACCCCTTAAAGTGACTGACTTAAATCATCAGCAGTCTAGTCAATTAGTGCTAGTAGTCTCACAATTAGTGAAAGGCAATGAATATATATATATATATGAATATATATATATATATGGTATAGTAATAATAGAGAAAGGTCCAGTCACTGGTCAATCGGTATTCCTGGCTACAATTCCACCATGAAGACAAAATAACACTCTAAACAACTCAGAGAAAATTGATCCATCTTAAAGGAATATTGCAAATGTGTAAATCTGCCTTGACCAGGCCAGTATCCACAAACTGAGTGACCGTTCAAGTTTGTGGAACCAAGGCCACCAAGTAACCAATGACAACTCTGAAGAAGTTTCTGAAAAAGCTTCAACAGCTGAGATGGGAGAAACTATGCATACAGCAACTGTTGCCCAAGTTCTTCACCAGTCAAAGCTCTATGGGTGAGTGGCAAAGCTCTTTTTAAATCTCGACTAAAGTTCGCTCAAAGACTCCAAGGTCAAATGGAAGAAGGTTCTTCAGTCTGATGAGACCAACATTGAGCTTGTTGGCCATCAGACTAGATGTTATGTTTGGTGGACACCAAACACTGTACATCATCACAAACACACTATCCCTAATTTGAAGCATGGTAGTTGTAGCATCATGCTGTGGGGATGCTTCTCAACCTCAGGCCCTGGAAGGCTTGTAAAGGGAAAGTTCCAGAAACGTCCATGTAAACGCGGCTAAAGAGCTGAAGGATAAAGGGAAAACTACACAGAAAGACAACAAGGTGAATGTTCTGGAGTCAAAGCCCAGACCTCAATCCTACAGGAAATTTGTGGCGGGACTTGAAAAGGGCTGTTCACACCCAAATCTCCTTCCAACCTGACAGAGCTTGAGCAGTTTTGCAAAGAAAAATGGAGTAAAATGGCAGCATCCAGATGTGCAAGCCTAATTGAGACCTATCCATGCAGACTTCATGCTTTAATTGCGGCAAAAGGTGCATCTACTAAATGATGACTTGAAAGGGGTGAATATTTCTGCAATTGCTTATTTTGCATAACATGACTTTCACTTTGACATTAAAGTGGGGATTTTTGTAAATTATTGTGAAAATTAAATTGATCAAGATTCCATTTATAAAAACAGTAAAAGGGGAAATATCCAAGATGTGTAAATGCTTTGTAAATAGATTAACAGCTTTCTTATTACACAAGTTATTTGTCAATTGTACACAAATGAGCTCGCATGAACTGTGCCTCAAGCTAATAAATCAATTCTGAGAAGAGTCAAATTCTCTGCTCAGTTGATCTCAGTTCTTTGTCATCACTTGCAGTAACTGCTTGCTGACATGAGTTTACAGACTGTTAACATCACAACCACAAACCATCTAGGAAAGATACAACAGGTGATGTGTATTTTTCTTTTGATATCTACAGCGCATGCAAGATAGCAGATGTCCTGCTAACAAGATTACCTTCACAGGTATTAAGTCATTGCTGTCTTGTCTCTCCATCACATGAACTTTGCTGTCGAATAGATCTGCCACATATATGTGCCTGTAAGAAGTAAGAACCATTAGTAACCATCTTGCAGCACAGAAGATACTCATACACATGTTTGAAAACATACTATAACTTCCTCAGGGCTGTAGTAGGTTACAGTATACCAGGGCAGGGAGAGATTGGGGGGGGCGGGGCAAGGAAAACAAACCTCACTCTCTATGTTGATAATAAAAGCTCGGACAGGTTTTTATAGCCTACATAAAACTATACTGTACCAGCATAAATGTGCCACTAAGTATTTAACCTAATTTATTAGGACATTGCCAAACCTTAGCAGGCAAACCCCTTCCTTATATTTCCTTTTGTGTAGCTCATAAGAGAGCATAAATGGGTGCCACAGTCACTTTGCCACTTACGGTACTGATGAGTGCCTGTCCATCTGGAAGTATGGTGATATCTTCTGATCCATATTCTGTTAAGGCAATATAATGAGTTGATATATGAATCCATATACAGAATGTAAATATATGGATTCATATATGTAGTACCATCAACATTATTTTGTTACTTTAATGTTTAAAAAACTGTTATATTACTTTAACAAGAGAAAGATCATCTAGAATAATCAATAATGATTATAACAACAATATACTTTTATAAGTTTTGATCATGCAATCACATCTAACAATAATCTACAATACATACCAAGGCCTTTGATATGTTTACAATTGGGTAGGTGGTTTTGGATCAGCTCCCGATTAGCATGACATTTCTTTCTGTAAAATAAAACAACAGGTAGGCCCTACATTCCGTGTTCCAGAATATTTGCAAACCTGTTACAACTGCATGCCTGACCTTTCCAATACATCAGGCGGTGATGAAACCTGAGAATTTGTTTATTGGTGAAATAGCGTGTGTGCTATAAGCTATGTGGAGAAGGTAAGCCCCATAGGATTCGATGGTTTCAAATTAATGTAAATTAAGAAATGAGTCATGGAGGCTACTCATATCTTATCAGGAACCAACAGTCACAACCGCATGCTATTTTAAGATGTTCTCATGTTACTTTGAGTAGTCCAGCGGTCCCCAACCACCGGGCATTCCTAACCGGGCCGTAGCCTACGATATGAGTTTAAAAAAAAATGCATGCAAACTAAACTAAATTTAATTCGCAATAATGTCACGTTTTTACATGGCATTGATTGCATTGATTGACCGCATGTTTGCATTTTGCAAGGTCTATTTTCTTACGTCTGTCTGTCCCTTCAACACTTTTACATATTGCCTTCAGCAAGCAGCCTCAGGTCAGCTCACTTCACTTGATCAGTTCTTGGCGAGCGGTATGTCACCAGTTAGCTAAACTGCTAGAATGAGCAACAAAAACAAGAATCTTTAGCAGGTCACTGGCCAGAGTGTTTGAGTTGAGAGCAGCAATTTCTTACAGAAAAAGCTGCACATTTTAGTGATGAGGACTGTGTGTCAAAACTTCGCTTACCTGTGTGACATATTCCGGTTGCTTAATGACCTCAACCCGGTCCTCCAGGGGAGAATGACGACTGTCTTTAAACTGGCAGATAAAGTAAGCTTCATTTAAAGCCAAGCTTGATTTTGTGGGGACGGCAGTGGACGGGGTGTATTTGATATGTTCCAAACAGTAGTGGGGGGTTTTGGGAGAAACTGAGGCAGGGCCCTCTCTTCAAGAGCTGCTGGTCGCTGATCACCTTGTTGCTTTTTTCAAATGAGTTTGAGCGTTACTTCCCATCCTCCAAAGATCCCCGGCAAACCAATGAGTGGGTCCCACAACCCATTTGTCAATATCCCAAATAGTCCTAACTTGTCAGCGCAGGAGGAAGAGCAGTTGATCGAAATTGCAAATGACGGTGGTCTACCCTAGAGTAGTAGTAGAGTACCCCCGAGAAACGTGCATTGCAGTTTGGCTGGCGGTTATGTTGCCTGCATACCGCATCCCATGGCCGAAACTGGTATTATGACACCTGTCGGGCTGTGGCTAGTAATTTAGCATGCTAATTCAGGTTGATATCTCTGCAGCACTATACCTTGTCATTTTTTTAATGACATCATCGCCCTTATTTCTTCTCATTCTTTTGATGCGTGTAGCTCATTTTTTTATATTTTTACCTCAATTCTTACACATGGCACCTTTAAGAGATTGTTACCTTCACTGTTCATACATAACTGGAGCTAGTTCTTTTCAAGTAATGCATGCACAACACATATGGAACATGGAACCCCCCCGCCGCCGGTCCGTGGAAAAAAAATAGGAATCAAACCGGTCCATGGTACATAAAAGGTTGGGGACCCCTGGAGTAGCCTATATGGAGGCTAAATGATGGGCACAGTTTTTTATCTGCCAAAAGGCTGACAAACATCATTAACTAACAACAACCCATTAGCCTTACTATTCCCTTAAAGTTGAGACATTACATTACATTACATTTGGCTGACGCTTTTTTAGCCAAAGCGACTAACAACATGGTAAACAGTTTAAGTTTTAGAGCAATTCTCAACAATTTTAGGACAATTTAAAAAACATTAGAGTACAGTAAAAATAAGTGCATCAGTGAGTGCTGTTTTTAACAGTTACGTGTCAGTTTAAGACGGCTGGTGAGTGCTAGGATCAGCAAGACTTGTTGTAAGTGTTGCTATGAGAGGAGATGTTCTCTAAAGAGCTGGGTCTTCAGGAGTTTTTTGAAAATGGAGAGGGATGTCCCTGCCCTTGTAGGAACTGGCAGTGTGTTCCACCTAGGAGGAACAACAGATGAGAAAAGTTTGGATTGGCCTAGGCGTACTGGTGGTAGAGCTAGGCGTCGTTAGATCTGAGGGCGTGTGGTCTGGAGGTAGTGTATGTCTGTATGAGGGCATTCAAGTAGGTGGAAGCAGAACCAGAGACTACTTTGTAGGCAAGCGTTAGAGCCTTGAATTTGATGCGGGCCGCCATAGGTAGCCAGTGTAGCTGGATGAGCAGCGGGGTAACATGTGGATCATCTGAAGTGGTTTCACTGCGCAGGCTGGGAGACCTGTCAGGAGGGCGTTGCAGTAGTCGAGTCGTGAGATGACTATTGCCTGAACCAGAAGTTGGGTAGCATCTTGAGTCAAGTAAGTCCTGATTTTCCATTATGTTGTAGAGTGCGGCGGCATGACCAGGCGACTGAGGCAACATGATCTGAGAAGTTTAGTTGGTTGTCGAGAACAACTCCTAGATTTCTTGCAGTCCTGGTAGGTAAAACAGACAGGGAGTCAAATTTGATGTTGATGTCGTGGTGTATGGTAGGTTTAGCTGGGAGGACCAGCAGTTCAGTCTTTGAGAGGTTCAGCTGGAGGTGGTGTGCCTTCATCCATGTAGCTATGTCTGAGAGGCAATCCGAGATCCGTGCTGAAACCATGGGGTCATCAGGTGGAAAGGACAGATAGAGCTGTGTGTCGGTCTGCATAGCAGTGGTATGAGAAGCCATGCGAACGGATAATCTGTCCCAAGGAGGTGGTGTAGATAGCAAAGAGAAGGGGGCCCAGCACTGAGCCCTGGGGAACCCCTGTGGTGAGATGGTGAGGTGCAGATAGCTGACCAAATAGAGACCACATGTTAAGTAGACTGTAGTGCTCTACGATAATAACGGTGAGCCTATGACACCGACCATCAACACACAGGACGAGTTGACCAATCACAGTCCTTGCGGTCTGCGAAATTACAATTTTTTGGAGGTGCACGTCGAGCTACGGCGGAGGGGTCGGAGGGGTTCGCAACGCCGCAGAGGGGTCTGCGGGGGTACGCCGTCGATTCGACGCAGAAGTATAAAATAGGCGGCTGCAGCGGCGCGCAAGTCTATCAACATTCAACTTTAAAACACACATAGAAGAAGCAGCGAACATGTTCCAAGTTAGCGATAATAACTCGTCATATCAGATTGTGCGCTTGTTCGTCAAGGACAATCTAGCCTAGGCCTAGCCTACTTTACAAACAATTTCAGTCAGAAGGAAAGACACGTATCCTTTCACTCATTTGAAGTTCTCATGCAATCATCAAGATGAGAAGATGACATCGTCAAACATTTTAGAGAGTAGGCTACAAGAAGGTTGCAGGTTGCGGTCAAACAATTCATTGCAATTCATTAAAATACATTTCCCATACCTTAAGTTCATTACGCGTTCACCCAGAAATGCTGAAAATGCAGCAATAATGACTGATATGATTATTAGTTTCTTTCCCATTTTGTTGTGATGCAGGCAGCGATTGACATTCCTGAGGTTTCGTAGCCAAATGTATTATAATAGCCTATAAGTGATCCTGTTAAATAATAAAATCAAATATGTAAAAGCTACGTTTTTTATTGAATTGTTTTTGCAGCCTTTCAAATATTGAACCTACTTATCTATGGAGATGCGCCTCAATTTGCATCTTAATGTAGTCAGATTGAAATGAGGCCTGGGATGTATATAGGCCTAAAACTGGTCAAATTACACTTTTAAGGCTTTTACTTCCTACCACCATTCCATGGGAAGTCAATGGGAGTTGTGCTCTAACTGTCATCAACACTTCCCAGACACCCATTGGCAGGGAGCTTGATCATTCTTTCTTTTCTCAAAACAATCAGCTTTCTCTATAGTGCAAGTAAAATTACATGAATAGATGCCTAATATGACCCACATTCCATTTAAAGAAGCCTCTTGTTTACTGATGCCATATTCAGAGGCTCTGCTCTACAGATGTATGTGGTGATTCAACATGTGGTTTCTATGAAACTTGTAGAAATTGTAAAGGAAATTGTGAAACTTATGTCTCTCTGCCTGTGGTATTTCTGAGGTGTTTGTCTGTTGCCACATTGTCTTATCTGTCTTACAGTAATGGCATCATCAAATACTTAAAGGCACACTCGCTCAGAAATACAATATGATGTAGCTGAGACTTCTGAGTTTGTTCTTCTCAGACTCTAGGTTGTAGACTGCACTGATGGCTGTAGTTTCCCATAACTGACTCAGCACAATAAATTAGGGGAACAACAGTGTGGGGTTGGGTTTGGGGATTTCCCTATTTCATTCCAGGATTGCACCCCTGCATGCTGTGCTGGCCCTTCAACCCAGGGAGAGCAAAAGCAGTTTTTTGCAGAACACATACACAGGTACACAGATACATACACAGAAACACACACACACAACACACAAATGCACGCTTGCATGCATGCACACACACATAAACACACACACGCATACACACACATATAAACACACACACACACACACATAAAGACACACACACACACACACACACAGTACACATGCCACACTCACACACACACACAGGCATGCAGAAACACACATAAACACATACACACACGCACTCATGCATACATACACACACACGCACAAACACACACATATAAACACACCCACACACACACGTAAAAACACCCACACACACACATAAAAACACACACACACACACAGATAAACACACACTCACAAGCAAACCCACACGCACACACAAACACACAGAAGCACACATATACACAAAAACAAACACACACTATGCACACACTCATTTACATACACAAAAGTAGAGGGTGGAGTGGGAGATGGAGACAAATTGACAAGTGTGATTTATTTTTGCTGAGAGAATGTGCAGGACTGGGCGGCGGTCATATTTTGTACCGCTCTGCGCTACATCTAGTTTAAAAGACCGATTAGTATCGGTGGGACTCCTGCAGCGAAGATATACGCCATCTGGTGGTTCTTTCTAAGTCATGTACTCATAAAGTCACAAACAGCTATTTATCCTTAAAAAGTCCTGGCAGAATATATGTAAGTGTGCGACTGACATATCTGACTAGGTTCAGTCAGAAGGGCTCATTGAAGAAAAGCCTTTTGTTTATTATTAGGCCTAATGCTGCTATTGATTATTCCAATTTCATTATTGTTATTGGGAGGGGGACATCCAATGCGTAGAATAGCCTACTTAATGAAATAGGCTATGCGTCTGAGCATCTCATCAGCACCAGAGTGCGGGACCAACGCGCCTTCTCCAAGCGGAGGGACTCAGCTGTGACGTCTGATACTGAACACTTCCGCCCAGAGGATGCTAGACTGACAACGAAAACCAGACTGGGGTATGGTATAGCCTATATTTTTGTGTTGTGGATGTCCTGAAATTCTGTTAATTTTAACAGCAGGACGCCGGTTCGAATCGCAGACTGTTGCGAACAAGAGAAACCAGTTACTGCGCGAGCAACAATAGAAAATACGCACGGTACGAATAATGCCATTATTATAACCGATGTTTACTATGTTGGCCTATGAAAATGAAAATGTGGTGTTGTTTTGTAGTCGACAAATGAATCTACGTTCGTTGGAAATAGCCTACAGCTGGTAAAAGACTGTCAAAGGGCCGGTGAAAAGGCCGACATAATTCCTACATATAATTGCCTTGGTTTCCCAGTATATGCGAACAAACAAGAGTAGCCTCATTTCCATTTCCCTCATGCAATATAATTTCTGTATTTATTAACAACTGTGAGTATAACACATAGCCTATTTTAGGTTTGCATGCATAGACTAGTCTACGTCTTTGTTCTTCTTTTTTTTACTATAGGGCCTAACCGATGATAGGACTGTTATTTTTGCTGTTTTCTAGCCTAGCCGTCATTGTCTCACTTACACTTGTCATATTATGCTACTCATTACTACGCAAGTCAATCTATAAAAGCGCCATGCAATGTATCAATAAAGCAGACACGCAATTCATTTCCGTTGTCCTCAGTTGTCTTCAAATAGATAACCAATTTACTTCATGTTTACCTCAAAGGTTTAGGTTCTTGTATTTCAAGTAGCCTATTCTTTTCCATTTGTTTATGTTCACTGTAAGGTTGAGCTGCTGCATTCATATAGTTGGGTGCAGCATGCAGTTTAAGCAGTCTGTTTTTATGCTCCCATTCACATTGGGGTTCATAGCCAGCTTCATGCCTTTTATTATCTCTCCAAACCATTTTGGAGATCTTTAAACATGTTCATACAATTTCATTGCTACTGTTACATTCTCTCAATATGTCAGTGTGTGTCTGTGACCCATATTCAGTCAAGCACATGCATCAATTGATCCATTATATATGATGTCTAAACATCACCATCATGGATTTTTTTCCATGAGAAATCCTGAAGACCCACATCACAGTCATACTTTTTTGAATACAGAGATCTCTTTTCTTGCCGTGGTCGAAGATGTCAGAAAAAAGTGACCTGAAAGCTGAGCTTGAGCGCAAAAAGCAGCGCCTTGCTCAGATCCGAGAGGAGAAAAAAAGGAAGGAGGAGGAGAGGAAAAAGAAGGAGGTAAGGACCCAACAGGCCATGCTCAAAAAAAACTTTGCCCTTTGAGTCTGAGTGAATGTGATTCATGCTCTGTTTTCAAACACATATGTCCATGGCGCCGTTTTCAGTCAGAGGCTCAGCAGAAGGCAGAGAGCGTGTCTGAGGATTCGGATTTGGACCGCAAGCGGAGAGAGACAGAAGCCCTGCTGCAGAGCATTGGGATCTCACCAGAGCCCCCATTAGGTATCATAGAAAATACCCATCCTCTCTCAGCACAAAACTGTCACCATAACAACACTGCCTCTTACTCCCTAACAATCCCATTTACTCCAAAAGCCAAGCCTGCTTTTCATCCTTGAGACGCTAGATGTTTTCAAGGTATGATCTAAAGAGCAGTTAGTTACATCATTGCATTTCAGTTCTGTTCAGGCTAATGACTGTAGAAACAAGCTTTCATAGTCACTGGTCAAATCCAATTGCTTGTAGTGTGATATTATTGTGATTTATGGATATGGCCAAGAATGATATCACTCTATGGGCTTTGATTCTGAGAACAGAAATGGCTGGCAAAACAAACAATCAAACAACAGCCAATATATCAACAACAGCCACATGCAGTACATTTGCAGTTTTGAAACAGTCCAGATAAGATAGAGAAGAGCTCCATGGGCAGAGAGAAAGGTACCCATGAGGTGTGGTATATTAGACATGATCAGGAAGTAACTGACAAAGGTACCCATGAGGTGTGGTATATTAGACATGATCAGGAAGTAACTGGCAAAGGTACCCATGAGGTGTGGTATATTAGACATGATCAGGAAGTAACTGGCAAAGGTACCCATGAGGTGTGGTATATTAGACATGATCAGGAAGTAACTAAATGCCATAGTACTGGAGATTCTGGCATATATATGGGAGGAGCACTTCCTCAAGGGAAAAAAACAATATCCTTTCTCAGAAGGTACAAGTGTGGCACTATATGTTTTATGGATGGGGATATATACACTTCAGAGCCCAGCAAAGCCTCTACAGCAAAGAGCAGTGATCTTTAGCTTTAATGCCACTTAAGAATTGAAAAATATAACTGACTTGTGCTTTGATTACACCTTACTTCTGCATATCACACAAACAGAGTGAAACAGTGATTTACACATAAACAACCTAGCACAGACTCTCTTCATCTGAAGATCTTTATTTGAGTATGCATTTATTTTTGTTGCTCTCTATAAACAAGCCTTGCATAGGTGGTTCTCTTTGAAGGAGCTGAAATAAGTGATATTATTTGTTTTAATTTGTATTCAGTATTAAATGGCCACCCTCAGTTAAATACAGCATCCTGTGCAAAACTAGGTTAAAACCATATTTATACCATTTCTATCATATCAAGCTAGAATCCTGCATCAGCGTTGTTCACATTTATGCTTTTCTGAAAACCCTCTATGTGTCTAGAATCGAGCGACAATCCATACCTCTAATAATGCGTAATCATCATCATCCATCACCACTGATTGATATTGATATGCATAATCATACTGTAAACGTTTGATGGTTGGCTGCATGGGCTGTATAGCTAATTTTCCTTCACTTTTCTCTATCAGTGTCTTATTGTTGAATAGTAACAATGGCGAGAGCAGAGCCTGTTATTTTATTTTATTTTTTTTAAAAGGGGTGTTTAGAGCTTTGAATGGGTGCCATTGTAATGTGCATTGCATCTGCAATGATGTTGCACTTTAACTTGAACTCTGTGGCAAAGCCAAATCCTGGATGAAATGACTGATATCCCCCCCTCCCCCTCCCCCACCATCACCTCCTATTAGAACAAACAACAGCACACATTACTTGGAATTGGATTTTACATTGATAAGTATAAGGACATCTTTTAAAACAACTTTGAAAATTCGCTTGACAATTTCTTCTCTTCTTTTTCTTTTTGGATCCTTTCTTTCTCTCTCTTTTTTTTACAAACCACCATTTCAATCCATCCTGATGATTTGGACTTCCCTCTCTCTCTCTCTTTCTTTCTCTCTCTCTCTCTCTCTCTCTCTCTCTCTCTCTCTCTCTCTCTCTCTCTTTGGTTTGGCCGTGTCTGTCACTGCTGTCCCTCAGTGCAGCCACTGCAGCTTTTAACATGGGATACCTGTTATTTTCATTATTTAGTCCCAACCCCTATGTCTCCCTCTTCGCAATCAGTGAGCACGCCCAGCGAGGCCGGCAGCCAGGAGTCAGTGAATGGAGGGACTATGGGAAGGTATGGAATATGGAATGTGGAATGTGGAATGATATGAACGGAGCACAGTCATGCATGAGTGAATGTATCTTGCACTTTTTTTTTTGTTTGATTCATTTCATAGGGTGGACATTTTTCATTGAGGTGAAAGATTTTGCTGGAAATGTGGAGCATGTGAATAATACCAATGCAGTGATCATTCTTAATTTACTTGTACTCCCAATTTATGTAGAGATACCATGCTCAAAAGAACAAGAAACATGAATATTTTTTTCTTTAAAAAATAAAAAATAAACAGATACTTTGTTCTTGATACCTTGAAGTGTATCTCCTCTTGAAGCACTGCCTTGCAAATAGCTGATGTTTTCCTTTCCTTTACACCTCTTAATGTGGACTCAGATATAGGTAAGGACAAGTCGATGTTAGTGAACTTGTGTATGGCTGAGCTCTAGATGTGAACTCTGATCCCATGCATCAGCAGCATCTGTGCAGTTGCGTCATTTGGCTGTTTTTCTCCCCACCAAAACCATCTCCCCTGCCAGCTGTGGACGTAGTGTCGAAAACGCTGTCTGATTTCACACCTTGCATGGAATGGAGTTGTTACCTCATTAGCAGGTTGTGTACAGCTAATTTTATATTTTCCTTTCCAAATATGACACCCTCTGCTCCTTCAGAACCCTACAATGGGATACTGACCCCTCTGTTCTTCAGTTACTAGACGACTCTGATGTTGGGTATGTCAATAAGCATATGAGTTGGAGTGGAATTAATCAATTAATTGATATCCATTGTGTACTGTGTCTTGTTTTGTACTGGAGTCACATGGTGTTCCTTTGTTCTTCTTTCTCCATGTTAGTCGCAAGGTCCACAGACTTGGTGCCTCCAAAATAACTCAAGTGGACATACTGCCCAAGGAGCTTGTGACATACTGCAAGGAGACCCAGACGCCTCTGGCAGCTCATCAGTCAGAAGGTACCCTAATACTGGGTCACAACAAACCTGTTGGCATGTTACACGTCTACAGTATAACAACTAGGCATATATGAAAATGATTAACTCTAACTTAGACTCTTATGACTTGGATTAAAGTACAGTTCATTTATTTGATGGTGCTTGAGTGGTATAGGACTGGTACAAAAGCATAACTGTTTCCTACAACATGGCTGTTTCCTAGCCACAGAGGAGGAGGAGGATGAAGAGATCCCAGTGCCTAAGCCCGAGACTGAGACTGACCTGCTGGATAATGAGGACAATCAGGAGCCCACAGAGGGTAGGAGCGCAAAATGGCCGCTGCTGCTCAGTGAGAAATCACAAGGCACTACAAGAGGATGCATCAGAGGATATAGTTCTGTTTAAGTGTATGCATCAAAATCATCGAAAAAAAAGTCTATCTGATGAGGACTATTTTTTTGCATTAGATAGCATTAGATAATATAACTAAGTGCATATGTTTTGAAAGAGTGGTGGTTAAATGATTCTGGATATCCAAGCACATTTTTCTCAAATGTCAGATAGACCGGCTAACCTTGGGGTGACAAAATATCATATTGGCTTATACCACCAAATCATAACTTTGCATGATTGCCTTTTACTTTGTCTGTATTATGTGTGTGTGTGTGTGTGTGTGGTGCTGGTGTGTTGGGACATACTGTATGTTGTTAAGTTCACCCAAGAGAGCTGACCGAGGAGGAGAGGCAGCAGATCACTCACTCAGAGGACTTCCTCATGTTTTTCGACCGGACCATCCGGGTGATGGAACGTGCCTTAGCCGAGGATTCAGACATTTTCTTTGACTACAGCGGACGTGATATGGAAGACAGAGACGGGTCAGAACCTTTCTATGTTTTTGCTGACCGTACTGATACAATCACTAATTTACAATGTGCTTTTATTAGCAACGGTTTCACCCATTTTACCATTGCTTCCCCCAGGGATACGCAGGCCGGATCCAATTTGTCTTTCAATCGATTGTTCTATGATGACCACTGGTCCAAACATCGAGTCGTGACATGCTTGGATTGGTCCCCTCAGGTAGAGAGGGATTTATAGATTAATGGTATTGAATTGCTGTTGTGGTAGGTACATGGAATAACTCATGCCATTAACTCACATTACTGTTTTCCCCTTAGTTCTCTGAGCTGATGGTGACATCTTACAATAGCAATGAAGATGCTCCACACGAACCAGATGGGGTTGTGCTTGTGTGGAACATGAAGTTTAAGAAGACAACACCTGAATATATATTCCACTGTCAAGTAAGAAACTTTATTTTAGTCATAAATATAACTAATACTTAGTGGTGCTCATTTTAGATAATAGCATTTAAGAGACATAAATTCAATTTTAAATAACAGTGAATACTGTTTAATCCTGCCAGTGGTTATTTGAAAGAGTGACAAAGCCTGGTATTAGCAGTAAGCAGTAAAAATGCTATTATCTGTTTATTTACTCTCATTACATACTCAGCATGGGCTGAACCAAAAATAAACACACCATGGAGACTGACCTGAATGTTCTTTTGTACAAACATCAACTCAATTAAATTACCAAGCATCTAAACAATAGGCAACAATGTTGGGCTCTAAAACGAGCCATGCTGAGCATCCAATTTGTGCATTTAACCCTGTTATGCAATTAAAGCTGCCTAAGCCCCCTTTCTTTGTCCCTCTCTTGATCTCTTTGACCCATCCACCACCACCACCACCCTTCTCACAAATTTGGCCTATTTTGATTCCCCATAGTCCTCGGTGATGTCTGTGGGATTTGCTCAGTTTCACCCCAACCTAGTGGTGGGAGGAACGTACTCGGGGCAGATTGTGTTGTGGGATAACCGCAGCCACCGCCGGACCCCTGTGCAGAGGACCCCTCTATCATCGGCTGCGCACACAGTAAGTATGGGTTCGTCTCTTTGCCTCTCCCCATCAGGACCTGCCCATAAAGATGATGCTAGATGATTGTAACAATGTGATTATATTTATTTTGGAAATGAAACAGATAATACTCTCTTACTGGACTCTCATGTGACTTCAGACAGCTTAGAAAGCCTTCCAAACAACACAAGTCAAGGGGTGGTTTTAAATCATATTCCTTTCAAGTAAATGGGGGAAAAGTGATCCTTCCTAAACTCATTTATACCATAATTTCCCAACTTCCTTCCCAATTTTGTAACATTTCTTCAGCTCTGAGGTTAATACAAGGGGCAGTTAATATGGTATTAATATATATATATTTTTTAACTTGCATAAAACACTGTCCTGCGGCTTATACACAATGCGGCTAGTACACGGGAAATTACTGTATTTAATATGAATTTGCTTTGCAGAAGTACTCAATACAGACACATGCTGACAATGCACGTATTCCTCTCAACAGCACCCTGTATACTGTGTGAATGTGGTTGGTACTCAGAATGCCAACAACTTGATAACAGTATCCACAGATGGAAAGATGTGTTCCTGGAGTTTGGACATGCTCTCGCAACCTATGGTGAGAAATGTCATCTAGTGTTTTAGCTGAATTCAAAAGGATCTTTAAAACAGTGCATCAAATACAGTATATTTTTGGGATTGAAGATTGGAGGACATTGCCGTTGATCTATTTTTGTGAACAGGAGAGTATGGAGCTGGTGTATAATAAGTCCAAACCTGTGGCAGTCACAGGAATGGCATTCCCTGCTGGTGACGTGAACAATTTTGTGGTGGGCAGCGAGGAGGGGACCGTGTACACGGCGTCCCGCCATGGAAGGTAAGTGAAGAAGCATTCCGAAGGTGTTTGACCTTACTCCCTGAGATTTATTCCAGGATGGCATGACAAGCTAAGTCAGGTGTGCATCTGCTTGGCATATGTCTAGAGGGAAAGTCTAAGACGTATTACAACTCTGTGATGCAACATTTGGTTAAAAGCTGTAAGCTAATACTGATCTGAGGCACAAACTCAATGGTATAGTGTAGTTAAACAGTACAAACGAAGTACAAATGAATTCAGATGCAAAACCCTCTAAATCTGTGTGACCACTTTTCTTTTAAATGAATGTTTTTGTTATCAGGCTCCTATAGGTTTTTGCTTACAAATCGATATTTCAGACCAGGAAAATTGGCCTGGTATTTAGCAGGTTTTGAAGTAAAAATATTTGATTAACGTATACTAGGTGTGGAGAGCATTACTCATTATCGTTATCTCAGTTTTGATGGAGGTGGCGTTTAGAGGCTTTTGTATCTGAATTCTTCTTTGCATCTTGCACTAAAATGGAAATACATACACTGAACACTGTACAGTAACTGTGTGTTCATTTGTTTTTGTCCCTTTCAGTAAGGCTGGCATCGGGGAAATGTTTGAAGGACACCAAGGCCCAGTTACTGGCATCAGTTGCCATAATGCTGTGGGCCCAATCGATTTCTCCCATCTTTTCACCACCTCCTCATTTGACTGGACCGTGAAACTGTGGAGTACTAAGGTATGATCCCTCACACACTTCACGCACAACAATGGTGCCCATTCAGCAAACATTCACTTAAAGGAGAATTCCGGCGATATTTCACATAGGTCTCTGTTTCTCAAGTATTGTCGGCACAAAAAAAACAAATAATCGGTTCTACTAGCTCGAGTTGCTGCAGCCAACAGCTAGAGCTGCCAGGCAGCTACAGTGCTACACTCCGGGGGCATGAACATGGGGGCTCATGAACAAGCCCCCAGAATATAGCACTGTAGCTCTAGCTGTTGGCTGCAGCAACTCGAGCTAAGTAGCCGAAACCGCCGTTTTCAGGTTTTTTTTCCGTACCAACAGTTCTCGGTGACCTTGAAGAACAGAGATCTATGTGAAAAATCGCTGGAATTCTCCTTTAAGACTTGAGGAACCCAGTATGTGTACACAAATGATTTGCAAACACAACTTGTCCTTACAGCATAACAAGCCACTCTACTCCTTTGAGGACAATGCAGACTATGTCTACGATGTGATGTGGTCACCTGTCCATCCATCACTGTTCGCGTCTGTGGATGGAATGAGTCGATTGGACCTGTGGAACCTGAATAATGACACAGAGGTAGGCGCTCTCATAGATAGTGCAGCGCTCAGTGTTGCACATCAACCAGCGGGCATGATCTAATCTTTAATCTCGGCTTCATAGGGTAGACCATTTGGTAAGGAACCGGGAAGGCAGAAATGGTACTGCACAAAGGTGGAATTAAGACCACAGCAGAAGGCCATTCACTTATGTTCTTTTAATGCATGTATTTGCTGTGTTTTGCATTACTGTTAGAGTTGGGACACAAACAGGAAACATGGACAGTCCAAGCAGGAAATCCACCCAGACTTTAGTCGCAGGGAGCCCACCCACCCAAGGGCTCCCAAAGGCATATTGTTTACCAGATCTAACAACATAGTAGGAATTCATAAATTCCTTAAAGGTGCCATGTGTAAGAATTGAGGTATAAATATCCAACAAATGAGCTACACGCATCAAAAGAATGAGAAGAAATAAGGGCATGATGTCATTAAAAAAAATGACAAGGTATAGTAATGCAAATATCAACCTGAATTAGCATGCTAAATTACTAGCCACAGCCCGACAGGTGTCATAATACCAGTTTCAGCCATGGGAGGCGGTATGCGGGCAACATAACCGCCAGCCAAACTGCAATACACGTCTCTCGGTTGTTACTCTAGGGTAGACCAACTCACTCTCTGGAGGTATACTGCCCCCATCTTTTATGGAACGTGGAGTATGAATTGATTTTTTGGCGGACATTACACATGGCACCTTTAATCAACAGACTGTCTTAACCCTTAAAGGGTTCATTGAAGGCTCTGAATTCAACATAGAATTTTAGAACCTTGAATTGTTGCGGAATGGAATCTTATGTTAGAATGTAACCCACACCTTTAATGTCATTGTGTACATAGTTCTGTGTAAAAACTACAAAATGACCAAGCAGATGCTGTTGGGTCTGTGCCCTGCCATTCTCAGTTACAGTGTGCACCAGACCTTTGCCAAAGTCAAACATCTCACATGAGCCTCCCAGGACTGTCGTAAAAAAGTGCATAAGCTATCATATAAAATATTGATTTTATATTTCTCTTTGTTATCAGTAATCTGGTCTTTCCCAATTCTCCAGAAGCATCAACAATAGGATGTATCTGTATCCAAAAGAAGCAAAGCAGCACACTTTTCAATTATCGATAGCCTATTTTTTATTAATAACTTAAACTGAATCACCCTGATCTTTTAGTTTTTTGCAAGATCTATAAGATGTCTCTATAAGATGTCTCTCAGAAGGCATGTGTGTGTGTTTGCATGTGTGTGTGTGTGTGTGTGTGTGTGTGTGTGTGTGTGTGTGTGTGTGTGTGCGTGTGTGTGTGTGTGTGTGTGTGACAGAGAGAGTGAGAGAGAAAGCGACAGAGAGAGCCAACAATCAGTTGATCAGCTCCATTTCCCTTGCAGGTGCCCACAGCCAGTGTGAGCGTGGAAGGTGCCTGTGCCCTGAACCGAGTGAGATGGGCATCAGGAGGCAGGGAGGTGGCAGTGGGAGACTCAGAGGGTCGCGTCTGGATCTATGATGTAGGAGAGGTAATAACTGCAATCAAATCAAAACACCACCACATCAGTCGCTGACCAATGACATTTAGGATTCACTTAGTAGATTTGCTCACTGATCACTGCGTGTCATATGTACCGTGAGTGACACGAGAAATACCCAGAACCTAAACTAGATAATCAGTTGATTGCACCATAAGCACACAATTCAGTGCCTATGTTTTTTTTTTTACTCTATTCATTTGTTCTCAGCAACTAGCAGTTCCACACTCTGAGGATTGGAGCCGCTTTGCTCGCACGCTGGTGGAGATCCGTGCCAACCAAGGAGATGGTGAAGAGGAGGGTGCCATGGAGATGGCAGCTTAAGAACAGTTCATCCACATGCCGATTTCAAATCAGACATTTCAGATGCCAGATTTATCGGCTGACTCAGACGCACACCCAAGCTTGGCTGTGATCACACCTCATTTTTCAGCTCATTCAGTGGGTCTATTTATACCATAAGTGTCAATGGCAATAATTCCTCTTTCTAGCAGCTCTGGATAATTCTTAGAAGTGTGTGAGAATAATATTCAAGTGTAAGGCTTGCAGTGATAAAGAAATTGGAGTGAGCCTTGTTTGTTTGCCAAAATCAAAATGTTTGGCCCATAAATATCTTGTATGCCTTTTATGACTGTGCTATTTATGTGTAGAATGCAACAGGCAGAAAACAAATGCTGACCAATAGATGTGTGGGCTTATTCGTTCATGATGAAATTCCTGTTGCTTCAAAAATATTGTATTTATCTTGTTTACCAAATAAAATACCAAGCCTCTTTGAGTTGCTTTGTTCTCCTTTAGAATAAATAAACCAAATAAAATAACCCAGGGTGGCCTAGGCCTATATTTGCCCATGTAGGCCTATAGCCTACCTTACCCTGTCACTTTTTTATTGAAATTGTTTGCTATATATAATTATTTATAATTGCTGACATAAATACTTGCCTTCAAAAATGTAACTGTTTCATTATATATATATATATATATATATATATATATATATATATATATATATCCGTATATATATATATATATCCGTATATATATATAGGCTAATGGGTATACGTTGATGTGACAAATACGTCTTTCGTTGTTGGGTCCACGCGGACGCAAGCGACTGCACGTAGCAGGCGGGGCTCTGTTACCATGACAATTACGTCAATATTAGTGTCGGGTAACTAAAGGTCAAACTAAAGACAAGAGAGACGGAAGGAAACTGACACAGAATGGCGGAGGAACCAGATATTTGGCAGTAAAAACCCGTAGGAAATAACAGTAGTTAGTCTTGACTTTATTGCTCTTTCTCTTGACTTGAAGTGGTTTGATTGAACTGTCAAGGATGAAGCAATGCAATGAGGTACTGGTGTTGGAAAGGACACTGTGGTTATAGTTTAGCCGAACATCGTAGGTTATGTGCTGTTATGCTAGCTAATAGGCTAAAATAAACTAGCCCGCTGGACTGGACTTTGAGTTAGTATTGTCTTTGGAAGATCAGATATCCTAGCGGCACTGTTTTGCAGCAGTGCACGTATAGTTTGTAATAATTGGTGTGTGCACGTTGACATTTCAAATTGCTTTAGAAAATGAGGTCGATGGTCTTGCGACCTTGCCTGCTCGCAGCCAAGTTAGAGTAACGTAGCTAACGTTAATGCCAACATTTCATTGCCTTGCTGGATCGAGAAGAGGCAAGTTTCTATGACCCGTGGCATTGAGGATACTGTTACCGATACATTTATGCAGAGTTCAGTAGCTACTAAGATCTACATTGATTAGTTCTATGTGTTGAAAGTGTTTTGCATTTATGTATGTT
The DNA here is from genome assembly GCF_017589495.1 of Alosa alosa. Classification (NCBI taxonomy): domain Eukaryota; kingdom Metazoa; phylum Chordata; class Actinopteri; order Clupeiformes; family Clupeidae; genus Alosa; species Alosa alosa. Next base: position 25,928,292 of record NC_063201.1, read on the forward strand.
AGCCACGGTCACGAGAGATAAAACGAGAATTTTGAGAACCAGTTGTTGCGATCAGTGCGAGTTTACCTTCTGCAGTTTCTGAACTAAAATTATTGGAGGGCATTAGTGAATGCATCGGCTAAAAATCGAAATCAAGGACGGGGACGTGGGCTAATTAATTTACCTATCGTAGGTCATGCTAGAACCTTATGGCTAGAGCACATTGTGGGAATGACTTAAGATGAAGATGAATAGTGTATGGTTAATAGAAGGCAGTAAGTTCTTAGACTAAAACAGGATTTGTGTAGCAGTTGTGTCAGACCTTGTTGGTTGTCCAAATGGACTAATACAGAAGTGCTAATGAGTACTATCCGGAGAGTGTTCTTTTAACAAACAGCTCATAGATTAAGCTTGACACAGACGCAAGGTATTAGGTCATTGCATATGGCTAATGATGGGGAAATATGAGATAATGTACAGACCATGTTTATTTGGAAGTGTTAAAAATGTAAGCTTTGACCGCTAAATAAGTTAAGATGTTGCATGCAGAAGGTGCATCTTGTTGTATATTCAGGGTATTTAAAGTGATCGTTCACTGTAAGGTGTAGTCATTACTGAACGCGATTCAGCATTATTGACTCAATGATGACAGCACCCCAAGATGTAATGCACCCAGATAACCTTGTGCTTGGTGTCCTTCTGAGGGCTGGTCGTCTGTTGCTGTAAACATCCCCGACTGGAAGCTGTGCCAAAACATCTGAGCTTTCAGTTGGATGTTTGCTGCCACAGGCCGCCTTGTACGTCTTTGTCCCAAGAATGTAAATGTGCGTGCTTTTTGTGTTTGAGCATGTTTTCTCGTTTCATGGAGAATGTGGATTGTGCTCGGTGTATTATTAGACACAAGCATGATTTCACCTTTTGTCTTTTTTTTTTTATTAATGTGTTACTACTCTCACGTCTAATGTTGTTGTGGTACTGATCTGTATGTGTGTGCTTTTCTGTTTGTATTGCAACCTTCCAAGTGTAGTTACTGTAAACATCCTACACTCAGCTGTCATCACACAGGGCTGGGAGGAGGGTGTTTACTTTGACTGGTTGGAGAGTCCCAGCCGAAGGAGTCTGTCAGTCATTATGTGACTGAAGTGTCAAAGAGCATCGCTTAAAGTTGTGTGCATCTTTTGTGATTATTGCCATCTTCTCGATGTAATAGCCTTGCTTGTTAAGGAAAATAAACAGTTGTATTTAAAACTCATTGGCCCCTTATGTCTTTCAGAAATCTTAATGAAATTCAAAAGTACAGTATGACATTGAAAACTAAGCGTGTTCTATGTGTAAAAAAACATTGTTGTACCACATTAGGTTGGTCTTTTCCCAGCCGTGATGAAAGGACTCCAAGCAAGGGTGTCCGAGAAATCACTATAACAATTATGTCAGTTGGTTTAAAATGTTCTTTTATAACGCATATATTCTTTCTCGTGCAATATTTAAAGTTTTAGATAATTGGGTTTATATTGATGATGACAGTAAACCATGAAGCTACAAGTCATTTCCTCCAGGGACAGTTTCACCTTGTGGATGTGTAGTAATTATACCTCCAAACGGAAGATGGCGCACCCCACAAGCTACTACGACAACATTCGCATCCGCCATAGCGAAGTAGAGTTCATCCGCCATGTATAAGATCGCAGATTCGACAGAAAACATGGGCAAAATAATTCAAATTAAGCCATATATTGTTTTTAAGACTTAAAAACAAAACTGACTCATCAATATTTAACGTTTGGATTTTTGAATGTGTTTGGAAATAATGAGTATCTCTAGTCAAGGTAAGAAGAATTTTAACATTATTTACAACGTAACAAACAAGCTAGCTGACCGGTTACTATGTTGAAAGGTAAAAGTAGCTGTGGGAAGAGGTAATTGAAGTTAGATGAGGCATGATTAAATATTCAAGTAATTTTGGACAAATTTGTGAAATTGTAGCGTGTACAATACACTCAAATCTAATGTCCAGGTAGTCTAAATGAATGCATGGATTGGGAAGGTGCAGTCAGAAGGTGAAATGTGTTTCACGAAACTGGTCTTAAGTTTCCCAGAGCAAGCAAATGATTCTCGAAAATATTCTGTATTTTCGATGTGATGTTTCGCTACAGTCAAGTAAAGGGCAGGCTTTTATAAGCCTCTATCACGATAGGTATGGCGATATGGTAAGTGGAATTATTGCTGTGACCGATATGTTCCGTTCTTTATTTTGTTGTCACAAGGAACATATTTAGTCTATGTGCCCTTACCTGATGAGGAGACATTAAATTGTAGCACATTCCATCCCCCCCTAGGTGGCACATCAATATTCATGTGCAAAGTCTGCAACTTGTTTTCGCCAAGTAGGACAGACCTCCTCTTCCATGTATCTGAAGTCCATAACTCTGAGGGAATTAATCCAGATGATATCATTATACCCCTCAAACCTTTAACCACACAATCCACAGAAACATCCACAGGTGAGTGAATGTCAGATTATATGACATGACATCATAGTTGATATCAGATTATGTCAGGACTTTTGCAAAACAAATGTAATGTGTATTAGGTCTACATATATCAATACATTATCAAAATCACACTTTATGTTGAGCAATTTCTTATTCACACTGAATTGGCACACTGAAGAAGGCACATGCCGAAACGCGTATGTGCAAATAAAAGAGTATTTATATATAGTGCGGCCTCTCTCCTACTCAATTTCTTATTCAGAAATGGAATGTTTTTTAGATGGCCCCATCAAGAGGAAAAGAGGAAGGCCCAAGGGCTCCACCAGAAAGGTCGGTACAAGTGATGGGATGTTGGATTCAGCCAGCAGTGCCAAAAGCAGACCAATGGGAAAGCAGGAGGCTTCATTGGCAGAGGTTACAGTGCAAATAATGGAAGATGAACCTGAGCTCAGCACATCACTGGAATGCAAGAAGTGCAATCGCAAGTTCAGCAACAAACGCCAAATCACTAAGCACATTTGCTTTGTTACACTGAAAGAGGAAAATGAAAATGGTATTGGTCTCTGAATTTTTATTTGATTACCTGTAAACGTATCCAGCATTTCTTTGTACATGATGAACTCCAAACTTTGCAGCAAACTATCCCATACGTGCTTGTGTCACTGTCCACAGACGCTGCCAGCTCAGATGTGGTTGCTGATTCAGAAGCGTCTGCAGAGGACAGGATGGATGACGAAGAGGGCCAGTTCCGAACTCCAAAGCGGGCACGAACTCAGAACTCAGTCCCTGCAAAAGAGTCTGAGTCTGCAGCCGGACCAGTAAACCCCATCGTCAGTGTGGTCCTGGCAGCTCATGAGGCCATTCCTGGTAAGGATGTTAAGAGTCTTCTCTGGATAAACATGAGTATTCTGTTGGGGGAGCATAGCATAAAACTTACCATGATTCAAAAGTTTTAGGTAAATTCAGTCCTCGTAGAGATTGTGTTTTTGCATTTTCACACACTGAGCATTAGTAAAAGCAGACAAATCCTTGTGGCATGCTCTTGCCACATAAGGTGCAGTAAAGACTTGTATGGTGTTCTGGTGTGACAACCCTCACCACAGTTAAGACTGTTCTCTGACTGCCATACTAATGAACTTGGCTCTCTGCCATTGCAGTCTACAACCCCAAATCAGAAAAAGATGGGACATTGTGTAAAATGTGAATAAAATCAGAATGTAAAAATGTGCAAATCTCTTAAGCTCATATTTAGTTGCAAAAATACACAGACAACATATCAACTGTTGAAAATGACAAATTTGACTATTTCATGGAAAATACATGTTAATTTAGAATTTGGTACCAGCAACATGTTAAAAAAAAAGTTGGGACTGGGGTAACAAAATGCTGGAAAAGTTGTGTAATGATAAAGAAAACAAAAGGAGGAATGTTTCACAACTAATTAAGGGAACTGGCAACACAATGGGTATGAAAAAGAGCATCCCAGAGAGGCAGGGTCTCTTAGAAATAAAAAATGTAGGGGTATTCATCACTCTGTGTAAAACTGTGTGCACAAATGATGAAACAATGTAATTGAATGCTTCTTAACAGGAAATTGTGAAGTATTTGGGGAGGTCATCATCTACAGGACATAATATTATTAAAACATTTAGAGAATCAATAGAAATCACATTGGATGTCCGTGGTCTTTTGGACCTCATATGGCACTGCATCAAAACCAGACCTGTTTCCAGACCTGTCATGGGCTCAGGAAAACCTTTGATAACCATTGTCTTTGTGCACAGTTTGATACTCAGTTCAAAAACTGCAGCCAAAATTGTAACAGCCAAAATTGTATTGAGATATGATACAGAAAATACCACTGTCTTATCTGGGCCTGAGCTTGTTTAAAATAGACTGAGGTAAAATGGAAAAAGGTCCTGTGGTTAGACCAATAAAAATGTGCTATTCTTTTTGGAAATCATGGACTCATCTCGGCTAAAGAGGAGAGGGCCTATCCAAGCATCCAACCTTTCCAACTTGTTTTCGTCCTCAATTTGAACCCCAACATCTATGACCGTGTGGAGGTGCATTTGTGCCTACAGCATGGGCATCTTGTACATCTGGCAAGGCACAATCAATTCGGAATGAAGTATACAGGTTACATATACATACACAACATATAATGCAATCCAGGCAACGTCTTTTCCAGGGAAGACCTTGAATATTTCAGGAAAACAATGCCAAAATGAATTCTGCACATATTTAAACAGTATCTCCAAAGAGGAAGAGTCCAGGTCCAGGTCCAGGTCCAGGCTAAAATGGTCTGTCTGCAGTCCAGACCTGTCAAATTAGATGCATCATGAAATGAAAAACATGATTAAGAATACCTCATACTGTTGAACAACTGAAATCCTATATCGGGTAGGAATGTTCCTAAACATTTAGAGAATTTTGTTAAATGAAGAGGTGAAGCAGCACAGTGGTAAACATTCCCTGTCCCAACTTTTTTGGAAAAATGTTGCTGACATGAAATTCAAAATGATCATATATTTTCCATGAAATAGTCATTTCATATGTTGTCTATGTCCTTTTTGCTGCTAAATATGGGTATATTGTATATTATTACATTCTGTTTTTATTTGCATTTTACACAACCTTCCAAACTTCTGATTTGGAGTTGTATAAGCCAGATAGGGTGACTTATCTTTCAATGCACAGGTGCTACAAAGATAGTGCCTATTGAGGCCTCCCCTGCAGACATCATTCCATCTGCAGATATAGACCCCAGTTCCCAAGATCCAAGCCAAAAGAGAGGCTACCAAGAGTATGCTATACAGCAAGCTGCCTATGATGTACCACTGAAGTCAAACAGGTAAATACTGAAGAGACACATGTGGCTATTTCAATGGATCGCAATTGACAAAATACCTGCAATTCCTCTTTTATTGAATATGGACACTGTTGTTGATGATTCCCGTTATTAGATATACTGTTACTTTGTGGTGTTCCTCATTTTGTGATGTCACCCCTACAGAGTGGGACAAACTCAGCTCAAGATCTTCACGTGCGAGTACTGCAACAAGGTCTTCAAATTCAGGCACTCTCTGCAGGCCCACCTTCGAATCCACACCAATGAAAAGCCATTCAAGTGCCCGCAATGTGACTATGCAAGCGCCATCAAGGCCAACCTCAGCGTCCACTTGCGCAAGCACACCGGCGAGAAGTTCAGCTGTGAGCACTGCTCCTTCAGCTGCCTGAGTAAGGGTCACCTGAAGGTCCATGTCGAAAGGGTGCACCAGAAGATCAAGCGGCATTGCCGCTTCTGCAAAAAGAAGTACTCCGACATAAAAAATCTCCTGAAACACATACGTGAGACTCACGATATGGCCGACAGGAAAGTGAAAGAAATCTATGATGAGACTCGCCTTCAGACAAGAGAGGGCAAGAGGCAGCTCCTCTACGACTGTACCGTCTGTGAACGCAAATTCAAAAACGAGCTGGACCGGGACCGCCACATGATGATCCACGGCACCAAGAGGCCCTTCGGTTGTGAACTCTGTGACCACGGCTCCACCAAGCTCCAGGCTCTACAGGCCCACATTCGCAAGCACCCGTTCATCTACGTCTGTGCCATCTGCCTACAGAAGTTCGTCAGCTCGTTGCGCCTCAAGGCACATCTCCAGGAGGCGCACGCCGACATGGAGGAGTCCTTGGGATTCACCGACTCCATCCACAACAGCTTCTGTCTCCTGAAGCCCGGCGATGACATCCATCGAGAGGTGCTGAAGCAAGACGAGCTGCAGATTACAGAGGAGCTGTCCCTTCTTAACGCACACGATGAGGCTCTCATTTCCCATTTGGCCAATGTAGAGGAACAGGGGGAACAGGCGCAGAGCTCTGAGGGGTTAACTACAGCAGAAGAGCTTCTGGTGCAGCAAACACAGGTCGCTCTCGTCTCCCCAGATGGAAGTGTAATAAACTCAGATGGAGCCATCATAAACTCTTGTGTCGTCCAGGAAACCAAGGTGGTCACAGCGCAGTCTCAGGCTGAGACCTCTGCTCTCCAAGTGGTCTCTAATCAGAGGGAGAATGTGAAGTGGGGTCCAAATGAGGAAATGACATCATTCAGGCAAATCATAGATCAAATGCAAAAGAAACAATTGACCATGGAATTATTTGAGAGAATCAGGAAGCTGTATGGTGATATGGAGTGTGAATACTGTGGTATGTAACTGTCTGTTTAAGTGAATACTTGATTTAATAATACTTTTATGTAAGGCTGTGCAATTAATCACATTAATCGTCCATTAAGACTTTCAGCAATTATGAAAACAACATAATCTGAATATAATATTTTGCTCTATTCCGTTTTGCAACAACTCTATATTATAATAATATATAAAAAATATAAAAATCCAGCACACCCCTTTGCTTTACAGTGGTAGCTGTATACAGTATACATTATCATATTACAGTATTTTTATTTGAATATGTGTTATATTTCAAATTCAGTTGAATTCATGTTTTTTAAGTTTAGGAAATGGATGATGTTTCCAAAATCATTGAGCGATCGAGCTGCCCTACTTTGATATTGTTTCAGGCTTCAAGGCTGTGAATAGCTGTCAAAACATCAACATTATTTATAAACTTCCATATATTTATGTGTTCCTCTTTAGGAAAGTGAAAGGTCATAAGTGTAGTGAATCATCAGACCATTGTTAATATTGACGTCCCTGTGGGCCATAACACAAGGTGTTGAGATGTTGTTGAATCTATCCATGCATATTAGAAACATGAATGAATGGATTTCTTTGAATACCATTGGCTGCAACAAGCACATCTAACAAATGCCTGAAATGTTTACTCAAGACCTGTTATCTTTAGACACGCAGTATTTTTAAGCTTCTTTCTTACTTCTTTCTCAACAGGTAGGCTGTATTGGTACCAGGTACACTTTAACACGCATGTGCGAACACACACACGAGAACATCTACATTACTGTACCCAGTGCAGTTACTCTTCCATCACTAAGAATTGCCTGAAGCGTCATATCATTCAGAAACACAGCACTATCCTACTGAAGTGCCCAGAGGAGGGATGTCCATATGCCACACCTGACAAGTACAAGCTGCAGGCCCATCATAAAACTCATGCAGACAAGGTGAGTCAAAGAGCTGAGTTAAGACCCCTTTTTTGTTGTTGGATTTCCGTTGTTTAATTTAATGTTGATTTACAGATTCTACATTTCATTGTTTTTCAGATATGTCACAATAAGTTCACAGTATTCCTTTTGATTCCCTTAGTTGCATAGACACAATAAAATAGTATGGTAAAGTTTAGTTCCTGATTTCAGACTGGAGAACAAGTAAAGCACATTAATCTTCCCATGCAAAACAAGTTAAGAGGAAATTTTTGTTTATAATGGCTTGCAGTAATGCAAGAATTCTGCACAAGACCATGATTAGTTTCATCACTTAGGTTGACCATCACTGGAAAGTGATTCAGGTGGCAATCATTTGATCTGTTGATCAGGGGTCAACCCGAGTCTGGAGAACTGGGGATGTGTGTGCCTAATGGTGCCCAATTGGATGTAATTAGTGCTCACCATTCTCAGTTATTTCCACTCCACACTTCTGCATACTAAGTCTTGCTTGTGGTTCTAAGTATTGTGCTCTATATTGTATTTTCTTCTTAGGACAAAAGACTTGTGGCATGTCCAGTTTGTGAAGATACAATTGTAGTGGATAGAATGAAGTTTCATCTCAAAACCCGCCATCCAGGTCAGAAAAGTATAATAATACTGATAAACAGTTTTTGGTACTTAAAAACAGTCTGTTTTTTCCAGGTAACATCTCATGTTTCTTATCTTATGCTTGCAGATGCACCTCTGGACTCAATATTTGAGTCTTTGGGTATTAGTGGGGAGACAAAAGGAAAGATTGGAAAGAAGGCCTCCAGATGTCCCTACTGTGACCGTTCCTTCAAGAGGAATGGAGCCGACCTGCAACAGCACATATGGGCCCATGAAGGTGAGGGGAGAGAGGGTTACTGACTGTGTGGTCCCCTCAGAAAACGACCAGTAGCCATGACCGATCATTCCAAATGTTCTACATTCCAAAAGTTCTGCTTTGACAGTATGGGGAAAAGAAAAGAACATGTATTTTTACTGTTTTAAGGTGATCAAATTCTGCCCACTGACTTTCTTACTGTAAAATGGCATCTTTGCTTTCTACAGGTATAAAACCCTTCAAATGCTCAATCTGTGACTATGCCTCGCGGAGCAAAAGCAACCTCAAGGCGCACATGAACCGGCACAACTCGGAGAAGACCCACCTTTGTGACCTGTGTGGGAAGAAGTTTAAGTCCAAGTGCAGTTTGAAGAGTCACAAGCTCATGCACACGGCTGATGGTGAGAAGGAACCCTTATAGGAGAAATCCGGCGATGTTTCATAGATCTATGTGAAAAATCGCTGAAATTCTCCTTTTAACAACCTGTTAAAAAGTTGTAAAAGAAGCTTTTAGTATGTATAGTAAGTATACATCATTGATTGACTGGATTTACTGTTAGATGGCTGTCAACAAGTAAAGTGCTTTTTTGAAAACTTTAAAGTGAACAGATGGTCTTTGTGGTCTTAAATTGTTTTTGTTTTTAAGTTGTCTGTGTTGTTTTTATGCAGGAAAACAGTTCAGATGCACAGAATGTGACTACACGGCAGCACAGAAACCTCAGCTACTACGGCACATGGAGCAGCATGCGTCTTTTAAGGTAATAACACCTGTTTGTCTGACGTAAACACACTGAAAGGCTTGCCATTTCAATCTAAGTGGTCATTGCGGGGGCTCCGATTTGTCGTAAATTCATAGCAATTCAAATGTAATTTATACTATGTGAATTTGCATTTTCATTGTTGGATAAATCATGTTGATTAATCTTTAAAATTATGTATTCATTCATAGCAGCCTGCATGTGTGTGTGATGAATTGTTTTTTTTTTTGCTTTTTTTATCATGCCCCCCCTCCCCCCTCCCATTTAGCCATTTCAGTGTGCACATTGCCATTACTCATGTAATATATCTGGCTCGTTGAAGAGACACTACCACAAGAAGCATCCCAATGAGGAGTACTGTAATGCAGGCTCCGGAACCACTACTGCAGACTCAGTGATAGAACAAGGTATGAGGTTCCCCTTTTTCAAGGATTCAAGGACTTTGTTTGTCACATACATAGAGATACTGTTGTTAAACATGTAGTAAAGGGACATTCAGCTGCTCAACTTTCCTGTGCATAGGTGTCCTGAGGGATCACCAACTATTTTTAAGGATAAAGAAAGATTTAGAAAGAATTGAATAAATGTACATTTAAATGTATTCATTTGGTGGACGCATTTGTCCAAAGCGACTTACAGCAATGGAATAATATTCAGGCTATTAACATTTAAGCATTTTAGATTTAAGCTACAGAGCTGCACTACAGCAATATAGCAGAATAAAAATGAAGCTATTAACATTGAAGCATTTTAACATGTAAACTTTTCAACTACAGCTACAGCTACAGCGTTTGAGATAAATAGATTGAGAGAAGGTGGTAAAAAGTGTGTTTTGTGTGTGTAAGTGCAGTATGGCAAGTCCAAGTAATGTAGTTTCAAGAGTTTTATGTGTGTTCAGAATGCGGATGGCTTGAGGAAAGAAACACCCCATGTTATTATTGTGTATACTACTAGACTTCAGTGTCTTTTAATCTTCTCACTGAGAAACATCCACTTCCTCGCTCAGGAGGCTCCAAATGTCCCGTGTGCAACTATGTGTACGGGACCAAGTGGGAGATGAACAGGCACCTGAAGAACAAACACGGCCTCAAGGTGGTGGAGAGCGATGGCCTGGGGCTGGGCCAGTGGGAGGTGAGGGGTCATGCTGTTCAACATGTCTAGTTTGGTTATGAGAAATGCCTGCATCAGTGGACAGCCACATAAAAGCACACCGTCATAGAGTTGACTTGGGAACACGTGTGGATTATTATTAGTATTATTTCACTTATTCCAGCTCTTCTCACTGTTTTTCTGTATCTACATTGGTCTTTAAATATACCCATGAATATTTCATGGATATTTTCCCTTTAACAATTTGAATATGTGATATCGCTAGCTTTCTAGTCGGCTACTAAAAACAGGCAGCCTGAGATGCAGTAAACCTTGAGTAGGTATTTGTGTGTGTGTGTGTGTGTGTGTGTGTGTGTGTGTGTGTTATAGGTGGTAGAGTCATTGGAGGAGCAGTCCACTCAGTTCCTTCACATCACAGAGACTGATGACTCTCAGGGAACTGAGGAAGCTGTGACAACCCTGCAGGACTTACATTTTGCCACACAAAATGGTGAGCAATATGGCGGACCAGAACAAAACAGCCCATACTCTTTCTGAATCAGAATAATGTCAGAGGATTTCCCTGAGCCAGGTAATAATGTCACCAACTTCTCTCACATCGGTGTTGCGTGTGCCACAGGTGACGAACTGGACCCTGCAGCGGTGAACATTCTGCAGCAGATCATTGGACTTGGGTCTGAGAACACAGATGGCACCGTGGCTTCCGTTGTCGCCATGGCACCAGGAACAGTCACTGTTGTGGAACAGGTAAGCACTCTGCCGCAACAGATCATCATAGCTATGCGCTCACAAAGTAACATGCTGCAGTTCTCAATATTTCTCCGCCGACACAAATCTCTGGTTGACCAGCTGGTAATGTGTAGCTGTCTCTCAGCGCAAAGTGCTTTACATGTATGGGTATTTTGTGACTTAATGCATCTCTTCAGAGTTTCCTCAGTGTGCTAATTCTACAAAGCTTCTCTTCTCTTGTGACCTGAATAGGTGGCTGAGGAGGAGCAGCAATCCGACCACACCATGATAATCCAGGATGCTCTGCAGCAAGGCTCTGTGGAGATGGGGGAAGAGCACCACCTAGTGGTGTCCTCGGACGACATGGAGGGCATTAAGACCGTGACCGTATACACTCAGGGAGAAGACACATCTCAGTACATTGTTTATGTACAGACTGATGAACAGATGACAGAGGCTTTGTGAAGGACACTTTGTAAATGAGGGATATGTTGTCATCTGACTGCTATTATTACCAACAAGTTTCCCATTTGTCTATGCTCAGCCCTACAATCCTACAAGGCTCTTGATGTACCAGTCAAGTGCTCTTTCTGAGCCTCAACATATCACCTTTAATTGAACTAATTTATTGTAATTTATAGTGAAATGTGTTAAGTGTATATATTAAATGTCGGGACAGCCTCCATACATTGTATCTTATAGATGTTCAGGATAATCTGTACTGCACCAGCCAAAAAATTACATTCATTATGTGAAGCAAAAAATAACTCTGCAAATGTTTTCATAGCATATTTTAAATATGCATCCTGTGTATTGGCCTTTGTTGATAGCACAGAGCCTTTTGTAAATAAACTCCAAGGGTATGTCAAGAAAAATACAAGAATGTTATATTTAATTTAAGTACTCTCTAAACGCATACAAAGTACATATTTACAGATCTTTCACACACAAACTGATGTTACTGAATACATTATGATCCAGTTAGGATAGTTTTGTGATTCAGGAGCAGCATGGCATTGTGACACAAACACAACTCAAGGCCTCCTATTGTCCTCAGCCATGAGTTCGCTGATCTGATTATCTTCATGACGGTCATCATCCAAGTCCTCCAGCGGTTTCTGCTCACTATGTTTAGCCAGCAAATACGCTTTGGGCGTGATGTCGTCATCGATCATCTTTTTGGATTTCTTCATTTTCTTCTCGATCAGCTTGTGCTTCCTGAACTCTGCGACAGCGTCCAGCTGCTGCTGTGTTAGGGCCGCAGTAGAGGCCAGAGGGAGGGGGTCTCGGGCCTGCTGTTTATATTCCTCGATCTGCTTGAGGAGGGCATCGTGGTCCACCCCAAAAAGCACAGGCCCCTTCCTCTCGGAGAGCTGCTGCTGGTGGTCAGCATGGTCCGATGAGTGTGACTTAACCCTATGGGGAAATACACGCCCATGTCTCATACCATGCATACTCCTTGAGCCACAGTGGGTGGCAGTTCAAATGCAAGTGCTACACAAACCAAACCTGACAAACAATTAAAACAACAAAAACAAAACTTACCCACTCTTCTTCACACTGGCTGTCTCTATCCACTCTTCATCTGGACCAAAGTCAGCTGCCTTCAATAGGTTATCAATCTGAGGAGATCATTCAGCCAAATTACTATTGATAGAGTAACTAAAAAGTTAAAATACAGTTACTGTGTGATTATGTTTTATATTATGCTTGCTATGCTGAAATAAGCTGTAGCCTACCTCATTAAGAGCAGCATATTGTTTATCCCTGATGAAAACTATAGCAGGGACACTTCCAAGGACTTGCTGAGATGTAAGAAGATACCTGAAGGGATAACGCCATGTTAAATGCCCCTTCTTGACTTAACTCTACTCAAATGTATTAGGTTACTCGATTGAGGAAGTATGTTTTTCATTGGCACAGCAGTATGTTGGTACGTGGATACCTAATACGAGGGCCACTTTTATCCAGAAGTTGTTGAATTTGGGCATCCCTCTCCGAAGTGCCACAAGTCTTCCAATAGATCCGACATGCAGAATAATCAGGAGACAATGATACCTTTCGTAGGAGATAAATTATGTAAGTCCTAGCTTGTTATTTACACAACGTGTGAACACAATAACACAAGTACATTTACTCTGTATGTGTTGGCCCACTGAGACTGAAGCTGGAGTGGGAAGCTGAATTTATCACCTTAGAAATCTCCACATTTAGATGAGGTAGTTCTGGACTGATTTCGTGCGAAGCCAGCAAGTCAGAAATCGCCTTGAAGAGAATGCCATTCAGCACACGAAGCCGTGAGTTCTCTTCTGGGTTGCGCTTCTTGGATAGTTTAAGGATACTGTGGCTGCCCGGTGGCTTCTATAACGTAAATGATCTAAATGAGCAACCAGGTACTGTCGACTGACAAACGCGAATGTTAGGTTCTGATTATGTAAATTTACCTGAGGCGGAGTATCGTACCACTGTTTCTTCGACCTAGACACAGAGACAATGTTTTATTCGGCAAATAATCATCACTTCGTGAAATAAATTAGCTGACCAGCTGGCTGGCTAATGGGGATGTAACGTTAAGCAATGTAAGTTAGCACTGAGTTGTGCTAGCAAGCTATTGAAGCTAAGCATACTCAGACCGACACAGCAGTCTGCAATATCCGTGAGATCTCACCTTTCTCCTTTTAACATTTTCATCAATTTGTTACTTCCCAACTGGCAATTACATGCGTGGAACGTGTTTGCCTGACTACCTACAGCGATGTTGGTGGATGTCTGTGGGATGTTGATCCAAACCCCGCTGCGCGCGATACATCGAAAAGAAACAAACTTTTTGATACTTTGAGCGAACATTATATTTTTTTAGAATTGCTTGAGATTTCTGGAACGTTGGAACTGTTAAGCTTTATATCTACAATCTTTGTTTTTGCAGTGCAAACTGCTAGTACCTCTTTCTACTTGGTGACCCTAGTAAATGTCAACAGCCTGTCGACTCTCGCGCTGAGAGCCAGCCTAAAACAAGCGAGTACCTATTTATCGATCGAGGATATGGATACAGTCGATGATATGGAGCGTCTACGTCTGCATCGATTAGCTCAGAGGTTTTCAACGGTTTTCAACCGGTGGTCCACGGCGTCATTGCAGGTGGTCCGTGACATGCATTCCAGCCTGCGTAATTTCACAATTAATAACTTTTTTCCATCATTAATTTTTCCAAACCATTTCCAGAATTGTTGCGCATTGGTGTGAATACTGAACTTATTGAAAATATCTAAAATACTATAGAGGAGATGAGATTCAAACTGACACAGGATATGTTAGCTTTGTAGGCCTACATAACAGGTCTATCCTGTGCTTTGCTAATGCTGTGTTTTGCGTCCCCAACGTCACACACGCACATTCATAAGGTAGGCTACAGTCTGCGCGATATAGCCTAGACCAGCTCGGGCGGAGTTCACGTTATGTTTCGTTGAAAAGAAGCTTAATAGTTTAGTGAAATTTGGAGAGCAGTGGAGCTGTTAACTAACGTTTCTAACTAAGGTGAAGTTAGCTAGTCAGTACCAGCATGGATCTGAAAGTAACAGATGTCAGGACAAATGGACAGGATTCTGTTGCATGCTCTTCAGGCAAAGCTACAACTTCGGAGAAAACATAGTGGAAACGAGAAAGAAAATACAGTGATTATTTTAATTATTTTATTATTATAAAGAAATACAGTGATTAACAGATTAAATGTAAATATGGATTTAAAGTAACGATTGACAAAACTGGAGAGGAGGTATCACTGTTTTGTATGTTCAACGTTGAGGCCATGAAACCGCCGAAACTCGCGCCATATGGAGACACACATTACTGTTTCTTGAGTAGCCTATACAGATTTTGCGTGATGTCAAAGACAGCCGCTCATGAGAGAGTGCTGTGAGGTGTGTTTTACCCTTTCTCCAACTATATCTCTGTGAGAGCAGTCCGCCCTCCCACACACACACACAAACACACAATAGTGGTCCGTGATTACTTGTTAGTCAGGATGGTGGTCAGAACCCCTGCATTAGCTGATCGCAGACAATCCACTCACGGAACGGAATTGTATATATATTTTTAAAAATCACTACATCAGTATTTTTGTTTAAATAACCACAAAGTTTAAACCACGCCTCACATTTCCCCCCAATAAATTACTCCACATTTAATGTTAACACACGTTTCAGCAATTTATTAAAAACTTCTTCAGGTCATATCAGCATTGCGTTGGAGCATGTATGGAACAACAGGCACTTATACAGTAAAGTTTCTTCAAATTTGAGAACCGTAAAACACCATGTGATTTGGGGTCTTTTCCTATCAAGTAGACAATCAATTAGAATGTGCTTCCTTTAGCTGAAATATTATGAGGTTATATACAAGTCTAAATGGCCCTTAATAAACCAACAAAAAATAAATATGAATACTTCTTGCAGGTTTACCCCAATTACACACAACAGTCTCCCAAACATCTACATGTGTTTTTTTTCTCCTTTTTTACAAAAGCCTATACTGTCTGACATAAGATATGAAGGTATAAACTCATCTTAAAACGAAATATTCACAAACACTAACTCATAGAACGCAACATGAAATCTGTAACTGGCCATTGTCTCTTTTCTTTATTCTGCTGACACATAACTTAATGTCATGGGCTTTGGGTGGACTGTACAAGAAAAGATTCAATAAGCATAACTAAATTCAACTAGCAATCGTTTTCTGTCTTAACAACGACTTCTGTTTGTACAGATACATTAACGTTGGCATTAACTGGCAGAGTCTCTGGAATGACAACGTTGTGTTTCACCTTCTTCATCTCGCTCATGTTAAACCCCAGAAGCACTGCAGTCCTTTTGGTGTCGATCGCTTTCATACACATGTTTTGTTTTTTACTGAAGGCAGCAACAACATCTGGTCTTTTCAACCAGAGACGTGCTGCCAGGGTTTCCACCTCCGCCTCAGTCAGGTAGGGCTTTTGGTTGAAATGCTTGTTGAGCAATTCCTTTCGAACTTGTTGAGATTTCACCTCCGTTCCCTTTGATTTAGCCTGGCCTCTGGGTGTTGAACTTTCTCTACCCCTTCCTTTCAACTGAGCCAACTTTGAATCTTTGCGTACCACTTTGCCACCCAGTATTTTGGTAGCTTTGGTCTTGGACACCATCACCACTTGTCCCTTGCGGAGAAGCTGAGTATTACGTGGCTGGACTGATGTCATGAGCTGAATTGGAGCAAAGGTATAGGTGGGTACTCCATTGACTTTCTTCCCAGTGGGCATTAGGTTATGATTTAGAGCACTGTCACCCACTATGGGTTGGGTCAACTCCCCATTGCTGACTTGGTTGTTTGGGTCAGGGTTTATCAGTCTTTCTGCATCTTTCACAGCCTTGGGTGCACACCGGCACCGTTGGACGTGTATGGATATGGTTTTGGAGGTGAACTTCTCTGTGTAAACACCAAGGCAATAAATGCATTTGAATGCAGGAGTTTTCAAAATGGCATGAATGGTGGGCATGATGTGGTGCTTGGTCTTCAGATGCAAATCATAGTCCTCTTTGTTCAGGATCTTCACTTTACAAAGCGGACAGCCAGTGCAGAAATGCTTAGCAGATGCTGTGCCAACTACCTTTGGAGACTCTGGGTACATCTTCATGAATATCTTCTCAAGACAGCCGGTAACTAACACCAGATTGAGTTCCTTGTCCCCTAGCTGTTCTTTCGGTATATTTGTGTTCAAGTCGAAAGAGGTAAACACAAGATTACCTTGATCACTGGTGTCAATTTGATATTCCTTCTTGAGGAAATCTCGATTCGCCTTGACAGAGAGACTATGTTCTGTGTATGCATGTTCCATAATTTGTTTCACAGAATAGAACATCGCGGGACAGAAGAGACACTTTAAGCCATGCAACAAATGGTGGAAAATTCCCTTCTCTGTGAGTAAAATTTTGCATTTTAAACATCGGACTGTTTTGTTGTCAGACTTCAGAAAAGGTGACAAGACAGCCAGCTCATGTGTCTTGGATTTTGACAAAGCCAGCTTCTGTTCTGCACTCATTCCGGTGACACCAGGTGGTATTGGTGTACTGAGCTGCTGAACAGTGCCAACATTATTCTGGGTCAAGACCACCGGTCCCTTGCCAACGACTTGGGCACCACCAGGCTGGACCGGAACTGTGACCTGGACGGCAGGTGCAAGGGTGTACGTCGGAACTCCATTGACATTGTTCCCTGTTGGAATCAGTCGGATGGACTGAGAAGACAGCATTGGTGGCTGAGGATTGGACTGATTCATCGCAAGGTTATGGGTCACCAATAGAGGCTGTGGAGGCCGTAGCCCCATTTTTCCAGGGACATTGATCCGTACTCCAGGAGGCAGCAGGACCTGGCCAGGTTGTGTATGTGGTAGACCAGGAACCCTCACGGTGATGCTTGGCACCTGCTTGGATGTATTGGAAGTCAAATTTGGCACAAACATACTGTAACCCGTCTTAACTACTGTTGGTGTAGGTAATCTTGCAGGGGTCTGCGCATTGGAAAGCAATATGTTTTTGGCCTGTGATGGAATGTACACCTGCCTTGGTCCAGAGGTGCACAGCAAGGCAGTGGTGTTGCTCGGTGCTGCCAACAGTACAGTACCTGAAGAGGACGCTGTGGAAGTCGGACTCACAACAGAGGAGTGTTGTGGTTTCGCCACCACAGACACAGCAGTCTTGTTAGTGGTCTTCTGTCCTGCCTTTGGTGCTAAACTCTGGAGTTTTTTCTTCGTTCCATTTTTAGTGACACTCACGTTTTCACACACAAACGGTTTTATATGCACTTCCAGTTCTTTGTGTTTCTCTGAACTTAAAATGTGATAAAGCAGGTGCTCGCAAGTCTGCGCAGGCAGACTGCACATCTTGCAGTAGTACATAGCCCCCTCACTGTTCTTCTCATCCTGATTTCGATGCCCAAAGTAACGGTTCAGCAGTGACCCATAGTGGTTCACCAAAACATGCTTCTTCATCACATAAAGCAACGAATCGTGGTAGCCGCAGCTGCGACAAGTGTACTTATCTCCTTGTATATTGGGCACAACGGGTGCAGCTTTCTTAATCTCAGCTTTCTGTGATGCTGCGGTTGTGTCCTGCTTCTGTCGCAACTTGGCTGTTGAGTGGAAGAGTTTGATGTGGTGGTCGGTGGTACTGGGGTGACCAACAAAGTGGCAGTTCTTGCAGGTGGACAGAGAGGCCAGATCCAGTTCCTCCTCGTGACAGCGCTGCACATGCCCTCTGAAGGTGTACCAGGACCACGTGGAGAACCAGCACAGGTTGCAACAGAACTTTTCAGACCGATAGCACCACTGCAAAAAGAGGAACACCCAGTGGTAAGACATTTAACTTCTATCAGCATACACGAAAGGTAATGCCAAATGGGGTCGTAACTAGATGTACCGCAAAGTGGTACAAAATATGACCGCCACTCAGTCTTGCACATTCTTTCTGCAAATAATTCACGCTTGTTAATTTTATCTCCATCTCCTACTCCATCCCCTACTTGTGCAACTTTTATGTATGTAAATGAGTGTGTGCATGTGTGCGTTTGCTTTTGTGTATATGTGTGCTTCTCTGTGTGTGAGTTTTCACTTGTGAGTGTGTGTGTGTGGGGCTAATGGGATGTGTGTGTGTGTGTGTTTTATGTGTGTGTGTGTGTGCGTGCGTGTTTGTGCATGCGTGCATGTACGTGTTTGTGTTATGTGTGTGTGCATGTGTGTGTGTGTTTTATGCGTGTGTGTGTGCCTGGTTGCCTGCGTGTGCGTGTGTGTGCATGCGTGTGTGTTTGTTTGTGCATGCACGTGTTTGTGTTTATGTGTGTGTGTGCGTGCATGTGTATGTGTGGGTGTTTGTGCATGCTTGCGTGTACATGTTTGTGTTTATGTGTGTGTGTGTGCCTGTGTGTGTGTGTGTGTGAGTCTGTGCGTGCGTACGTACCTGTGTGTGTGCATGTGCGTGCGTGCGTGCGTACGTACCTGTGTGTGTGTTTGCATGTGCGTGGGTCCGTGTGTATGCGTGTTTATGTGTGTGTGTGCATGTGTGCATTCGTGTGCTTGTGTGCGTGCCTGTGTGTGAGCGTGCGCTTGTCTGCGTGCATGTGAGTTGTGCGTGCGCAACTGTGTGTGTGCATGTGCGTTTGTATGCCTGTGTGTATGCCTGTCTACTGTGTGTGTATGTGTGTGTCTTTATGTATGTATGTGTGTGTCAGGGTTTCCGTTGTCCGGTAATTACCGGACATTGGCCGGAAAAAAAAGGAAATGTCCGACAAAATTAAATCTCTCCGGTCAAATTGTCCGATTGAAATTGGGTAATAATCCCGTCCCCCTAACGCAATCTGAGTATAAGCCTTAAAATGTAAGCCTATATTAAAGCAATACGACCTTTGGCTATGTTTTTAAATGTACAGGCTCTACCATTTGACAGCTATTAAACAACACACATAGCCTATGCTGCATTTCAAATAGGAAGCGCACGCTTAAAACGTCCATGTTAAACAACGAACAAATGAGTGAGGCGGTTCAAACATGGCCAGGCCCAGGCAGACTAGCCTTAAAAGTTTTTTCAGAGGCCAGACGCAATGGATGATGATACATTGGTAACGTCTGAAGCCTCAGATGTCAGGTCAACTCCACCACCACCAGATAAAAAGCAATGTGGGCGTACTGTATCTGTCGGAATCATGACGTTGGAAGTGGAGTTGCGGGGTTGCGGCCGCTCCAAGACACTGTCATTCTCCGTGTACACTGGACATGCAACTGTGTTCTGTACCCAAAGCATACAGTAGGCCTATGCTTTCTCTGTCTATGATCTGCAGGGTTAGGGCCTCCTCGACGAGGAGATTGCTGGTCCGCGGATAATTTCCGGCACAATTAAACGGTAGGCTATCATTGAACCGCAGACCGAAAGAAAAAAAAAACTAAACATTTCCCAGAATAGGAAACATTTCTTAATTTATTGTTATCAAATAAAGAGGCATAGCATTAGGGGGTAGTGGTGTGAGCGCTCATTCTTGTCTGTGCGCATCTGTGCAAGTTAAACAGTGGAACCACTGGAGATAACGTGGGTAGCAGCAACAAACAACGTAGCCTTTTTAAAACAATGAACGAAGCGGACTCTTGCTGTCCATTAAAACATAGATACTGGCTAGATCTTGTTAGGCATGTTTACGTAAGTTAGGCTAATGAACATGTTGCATTCTATTCAGCCTGATTATGTCATTCTTTAAGCTACATAGCCTGTCTCCAGTTTTCCTCAACTTGACTAATTAAGAAGCGATAATAGGATATTTGACCGGCATATCATCAAAATGTCCGGAAAACGAAACCATTTTTTTCTAGCGGAAACTCTGGTGTGTGTGTGTGTGTGTGTGTGTGTGTGTGTATGTATGTATCTTTATTCAATAAATCTTCATTTATTGTATGGTCCACCATGAACGGAATTCCACAAAACTTGGCATGCATTCAGAGGATTTTATATTGATCCTACAATTCCACTTCAATAATATATCATAATAATGGCTGACTGTTATCTTGGGTAAGAAACATCACAAACCCACCTTTTTCCGCCGTTTGCTACTGTATCCCTCAGTCAAGTCATCCCACTCTGTGTCATTGAAGCACTCCTCACCAGTGTCAAAACTCTTCAATTCCTAATGGAAATGTAACGTTTAATTAGTTACATTCATCAAATTACATTTCAGTATAGGCCTAGATCTGCATTGGGATACTGTAAATCATAGCAATTGGTATTATTATATTAATTACAATATGACTGAAATGCTTCAATAAGCAATCTTACTATTCTGTTTAAGTATAAACAAAAGTAAATAGATTATTCGATCTTTCGTGTACCCTTTTCCAGGACATACCTCGACTAAATCGTTACAACTATCCAGTCCGATGTCACATAGGATACTCTTAACTCTCTTCCTGGAGTTTCTGAGTTTTTCCACGTCACCAACAGGATTTTGATACATTTTGCTTTCCTGTGAAGAAAGGTATTTGTTAAGATACTGTACAATGTTTTAATGCGTGGCTGGGAAAAATATCTAAAGACCAAAACGATATCTGTGTGAGTTGTCAAATAACGGCGAGCGATGCTCTATCAGCGTGGATGCAAGTAAGCAAGCTAACCAACTGTCGTGCACTTGTGCACTCTGTTTGATTTAATCACGATGGTTGTATACCAAGCTACCATTCGCATCACACGTAGCGTGTATCCAGGTGTTATGTCAGGGAAACAGTCTTCAAACTGTAAATAGCTGTTTCAGCGGTGAAATTCGGGATACACCATGTCTCTTGACACGCATGACATTACGGAAATCATCTTAGTGTGACAAATTCCAGCAGACAGTTGGATGCGGGCGTGACTATTCTCAAAAACCCAAAATGTGTCTACTTTAAATGTGTACCTTACACGTCCTGGCGGGGTGCTCCCAGCTCCCGCTGTGTGGATGGATGCTTGTTTTCACCAGGGGAGAACTCTTCCGGCGTCACTAAAAGCGCGCGCAGAATGGGCCTCGACTACATTGTATGTTACAACAAACACGAGATATTTAACTTAGCAAAACGATCGTCCCCATTACAATATGTTACTGAATGAACTCTGCCTTGGTAAGACGTAGATTTATTTTGTATGTGAAGCGTAAACCATCATCCCTTTCCCTCTTTGCTGTGAAACATGGCGTACAGGAAGACAGGAAATGACGTTTTCTCATTAGCATATTGCCTGGTGAAGATTGACCAATGGGAGAATGATGGGCTGAAAGTTCAATGTTGACATTCTAATGCATAATTGAATCATTTGATTAATCCTGATGACAGTATGGACTTGATCAAGCCAGTGCTATGGGTTACCTGGAAACCCCTTACCACACCTGTTGCATCACATGATTGTGGTCCATGAGATATCATTCCATGTCTTTGCAAGTGATAATAAAGACTAGGCCTAAACTAAGTTGTTCCCTGATAATAACAATTATTAACCAAATGTTGGGGAATGGTTACCTTAACATCATGTGTTGACCGTCAGTAGCTGATGAGAAGCTCTACCCTTACATTTAGGGTTACCACTTAGCCTACATGTACAGTTTTATGACATGAGCATGGTCTTTGACAACATCTATGACATGTAGAGACTATCGGAAGATATCTGTGGTTACTTCTCATTTCTGGCAAGGCACTGTCCTTCTGTCTGAATCCATGATGCTCTTCTTGTATGGAAATTAGCCATTTAATTAATTCAGCCACCACTTATCTTTTCTATTATTGTCCATTATTGACAGCTTTACAAGCCTACTCAATGTCAGCACATTTCTTCCATTTGTTTAAACATAAGGCACTTTGCTCGCACAATGTTTTTCTCCTGGATTACTAAAACATTGAACCATTAGCCTCAGACTTGGATTAAATTGCATTGCTGTTATAACTGTTTGTTTTTGATGGCCTATACAACTCCAGGAAATGACCAGACCAGACCAGACCAGACATTAATAATTGCATTTCCAATAGAAGTATATATTTATTGCTTTTTAACAAACTGCTTCAGACATACATAATACAAAAGTCATTTTCCAGTGTAATGCCCATGTGCTTAATGCTATATATGTAATAAATGTCCTACATATAATTACAGAAGAGGGAAATTTCAGCATATTTTGACGACTGATAATGACCTGATAGGGAGGACTTGACATAAGTTCATGATAATGACCTGACATAAGTTTGTTTCATCAGGCGGGGGAATCAGTGCAGGTTAGAGAATGATCACAGTGCCGTCCTCCTCCATGCCTGCCTGGGCGGTGGCCAGGCTGTGGAGGGGCTCGGTCCGTAGTGTGCGGAGCATGCTGCTGTGCAAGCTGGCGCTGCTGGCGCGGACGGTGGGGCTACTGTGGTACTGCTGCTGGAGCGTGAGGTGGTGGGACAGGCAGGCGCTCAGTAGGTCGCTGGTGGGGCTGGTGGGCACGTGCAGGCAGGGCTGCGAGCGGTGCGCCGACGGTGTGATGAACATGGAATGCGGACGGCGGTGGGCACCGGGAGACCTCGGGCGGCCGTGAGCACGCATGCGCGGAGGCGTTGGGGGGCGGGGGTAAGAGGAAGGGGTGCCCGAGTGGCGAGGCGGCGGTTTGGTCATGTGTCTCTCGATCACCAAGTCGGTGTCGTCGTCGCTCTCTAACCCCTCTCCGGTCCAGCTTTGGTTGGCCAGTAGGACCGGCAGGCCAGGATACAGAGTTCCACCCGGTCCATCGACAGACATCTCAGTGAAGCCCGACATGCTGAAACTGCTGCGTGTGACATTGTTGCGCTGGTTCACTGGTTTCACTGTGATGATAAGATTGTGACTATTGGCGATCATCATGTCGGTCACCTGATCCAAGGTCTTACCAGCCACCTCAATCCCGTTCACCTCCAGGACCTGGTCGTTGATGGCCAGTAGCCCTGTGCTTTCTGCCAACCCTCCTGGAACCATGCGAGAGATAAAGACCCCTGGGACCTTCTGTAGGCCATGTGGGGTCACCTTCACTGTAGTGCCGTCCCTGATGTAGAAGCCCAAGGGTTTCTGGGAGCCCTGCCGGTAGAGACGCACCCTACGGTGAGTCTCCGGTAAGATGTCGACGTCAATGATGGACGACACGGGACGGAAGTCCTGCGGCAGGCCTATGTGGACTGCCGTTCTCCGGCGATGTGTATCGGAGAGCAGGGCCGCAGCTTGCTTCTTCCGCCTTGACACAGTGTTGCTGCAGAAACTCCCCTGATCTACCTCCTCTGCACAAAAAGAGAAGTAATTACTGTATGTCATTACAATAGAGACAATAGAGACAAGCACTACCTACATTGTAACAACATAGACATAATTATGTAAGTACTATGTGTAAAATTGCATTTATTTATACCATTATACATAATGCATATGCATATATTTATACCTTTATACCAATATACTATATTATGGGTAACATTTGAAGAAGGGGAAAGAATCAAATAAATCTTATTATAAGTTATTGGCATAGCAGTGTTTTATTTTTAATTGATGTCACTGAATATGAAGAAATAACAGCAAGTGGCTAATTAACTTGAAAGCCCCAAATATTGACTAATTCCTTCATTCCCCTATTCCCACTGGGTAAATGCAAGGACTGCACATTTCATGACCTCTATACTATTGCTATTGTGGGGACCATGAGTCTGCCAACAAAATAAAGTGTAGATCTTTAACATCATCCTTCCCTTATAGCCCTGCTGCTTTACATGATGTTAACCATTAACATATTCACAATTACATTGAACATGCAATCTCACTTAAAATCTCAAATGACTTTGTAAAATGATGTAAACATAACCATATATTGTTATGTTCTTAGTGGTACTAAAGTGATGAAATATTGCCCTCTGTCTTGAAAAATCTCATTTTGATTGTCAGACACATCAGCTAACCAAATTGTTCCACTTCTAAGAGGCAGGCATAATCTCAGAAACATCTTCAACTAAGGCCTATTCCGGTACACATCCTCTAGGTTTGAGAACAGGTGAAGTTCACTTCACTAGGTCAACTCTGCTTGCCCAAAACACATTTTGCTGCTGTTGACCAACAGCACGATTTCAAAGATGTATCTCATCTTGTAGTGCCATTGCTGTGAAAACAACTTTTAATCAAATACTTGTGTAATTATAAGTTGTAGTAAAACAAATAAGGTTATGCAAGAAGCTGATTCAAAATGGCCTCCCTCGCTATAGCAACCCTGCAGCCATATCCTTTTGTTTCATTTTCAGAGGTTAAACACTAATAATAAAAGTAATTCTCCAGGGATTCTCCCTTTGTGTCCCCACCTCCCTGGAGTTTAGTGCAAAAAAATAATACATTATAATTGAAGGTCTAACCACATTCAATCCACGATCGGCCACTCTACTTCCAGATAATGTCACTGTGTGTGCTGTCCAGTCAAACACAGATTTTCTACAGTAATTTACCAACTATTAGTCAAGGTTTATAGATTGATTTTGCAGGATTTCTTCAGATATAAGGTTAATTCACGGGGGCAGTTAATATGGTTTTAATATAGTTTTGGGTTTTTTTAACTTGAATAAAACACTGTTCTGCAGTTTATACACAATGTGGCTAATACACAGGAAATTACTGTAATTCTGTCCCATAAAGTTGAGTTATTTGGAAGTGCTCAGCCTCTCCGTCAACGAGTCAGAGAAGTGAGGGTCATTAAAAATATATATAGATATTCTGTGTGTGTTGTTTGTTAGTGTGTGTGTGTGCATGTTTATGTTTGTTTGTGTGTGTGTGTGTGTGTGTGTAACATTATTTTTTATTTCTTTGCACACAATCTAAAATAGCCCAAGGCATTGTTGCTTCAGTATCCAGCCTGCGTTGCTCATATGACAGTAGTACGTTTAGCCCACAGCAACCTTTGTTTAAGTGGACATCATCCATTGGGATGCTTAACAAAATGTGGCAAGAAAACAAATGTAAATAGCGTGACACTCAAAACAAACTCACCACAAGGGAACTCAGAGCAATTACTCACAAGTAAACACAGATTCTGAACAGCTAAAATGACTTCCCATTCTGGGCGGAGAAGCACAATATGTAAACAAATGGAGAGAGGAACAACAAGAAACATCTACTTCAGCACACGTGTCCATAAAACAAAATGATATTGTTGTTACATCTTTATGGTTCCTTCTTTTACCCTGATAAAATCAAGTCAAGTCAAAAAGCTTGGTGTTTCTGGTTCACGTTTGACACTGACCTTTATTCATCAAAACCATGCATTTCTAATTCATTCAGACCAGACTTTTCATTCTAAGAAAAGAGGAAAGATTAATCTCATAAGATAAACAGTCTTCGAGAGAACTCTGTACAATTTTTGAGATGTATAAATCCAACTTTGCCTGATGCCTTAATGAAAGGAACTGCATCTCAGGACCAGCAAGAGCTGTAATTTTCTATGAGGGCACTTTAGTTATTTAAATAAATATCATAAGACTGCCGTGTGTGTGTGTGTGTGTGTGTGTGTGTGTGTGTGTTTATGTTCTTGAAACGTAATGGACAGGAAGCAAATCTATTGACACAGTAGTCTCGCAGGCAGCACAGGAGTTTCCTGACCCCCATACCTGGTCTTTGGACAAAGATGCGAAGAAGTGTGTGTGCAGTTGACACAGCCTTGCCGAAATTATCATCATTGTTGATGGGAAGGAAGTCCCCTTGGACATCTGCATACGCAATCAGCACTGGGGTATTGGCCAGTCGGTGCAGCTGTAGAATAAGCTTGTGAAACTGCTCAAATTTTCCTGGTTTGGACCGATCAAGGGAAAACCTCCGGAACTCTGCTCCATACTATGAAGAGAAATAGTACCAGGCTTGAAGTTTAAAAGCATGGACATTGGACACCATTTTTTTTCTTTTTAGTGGAAAATCTGTCTTCAAATACTCATCACTCCAGAAACTTCACTCATTTGTCATTCTATTTTTGGGTTTATAACTTTGCTGTTGGTTGATTATTTCCTTCAAAATAAGTGAATGATAACATTGCTTTTGAAATGCAGTCTTGCCTTGCGCAAACATATCTAGAATGGCATGTCTAGTAAACGTTGGAAGCCTAATGTGTATCTGCAAAGGGAATCCTTCATCAGTCAGTCCTAACAATCAGCTGGAACAATAGCGCTGCTATGTCTGGTGACCATTCACGCTGAATTCCTTCCGGACAACTTTATGATGGTCAGCAGTGATCAGTAGTAGCTAGGCTACCATTACTACAAACTTGAATATACAAATGGCAAATCTGAGTAATTTGTAAAAGTATATAACGTAAGTTTACAAATGCGTCTGTTTTTGCACATTTCTGACGTTGCAGGCGTGATCCTTCCCGTTAGTTGTAGCCTTCCACAGGATATTCCTGCTTTGGCCAACCACGGGCGATGCGTTTTTTTCTTCCCATTTGTTTATTGACTCTATAAGGCAGTTTTCTTAAATCCGAAAGCAGGTACCCAAACAACAGTGGACAAAATTAAATGTACTCACTTTGCTTTTCACTTCGACTATTGAAAAACTGCGCAAAGACTGCGATTTACTCCGATTCATTTCCCCAGTTGCCAGAAAGCCATCTGCAATCGACTGCCAGTGTTAATCCTCTTGACGATGCGTGAAGTTGTGTTCTTCTGGGTAGCTTAAATCACATCCTTAGATGAGCGGCCCCTGGACCAGCGGTCCACGTTCCATCAGTGCTCGGAGTAGACAGGACGTGTGGCCAGAACGGAGGCACAAATAATATTACAATGACATCACTTAAGTCCGCCTTTTTCCGTTCTAAAAACGGCTTGACCGCACAACCGGATAGCAGAGGATTCATTGTCAAGAGTGATTCAAGAATTCTGTTGCGCTACTAACAGGAGTTCAGTGCGCTGCACGCCTGCGTAAATGTAGCCAACTAGATATAATCATCGTGACGCATTGTAGTCTATTTAGATTTTTATTGCAAAATGTGAATTAAGAAGCCTACTATTATACTTATAAACGTGTAGTATACATATATTAGTGGTGTTTTCAAGAGAAAGGCATATATTGTGCTTTTTCATCAGAATATGAAAATAATAACACATTTCATTGCAGAATTGTTGGGACTTACATAATCATACATTATCACTTTGACTCTCTCGAAAGAATAGGTTAAGCCTACAAGATAAATCAAGACTACAAGTGGATGAATCTAGAGAGAACCATGATTTGGAGGAATATTAACGCATCCGGTGGATGGTGGTCAAAATGTGCTTGTGCACATTCAATTCCAGTGTCTGTTTAGCTAACAGCTTACAGTCCTACACTTTCACTTCATCTGGAGGTGCGCCACCACTGAGAGCAGCTAGAGCGTTTGTAACCATCCTCTCCACCATAACCCCCGACGTCTCCCGGGTGTGAGTACCAATGTGAGGCAGCACAATCACATTGGGGAAGGAGAGAAGTGGGTGGCCTCTGTGGATCATAACAAGTGCCATTACAAGGCAGATATAAACAACACACATACTGTATATAAACAGCAAAGGGGTCCTGTTCGCCCTGTCAGGACGTAGTGTCCGATGATGACCCGAAGACTATGTATTATACCATGCATATTAGCAGCAAAGGCAAGCTTTTGATATGGGACTGCAAGCAAAACTCTGAACCTTGCCATTTGCATTTAAATTTGTTATGAAGCTATGTTGTATATTTAAAATGCAGATTAACTAGACATACTGAATATCCTGGTGCTGACCTGGGTAGTGGCTCTGGGTATGTGACATCAAGAGCAGCAGCAGCGATAGCTTTTTTCTGCAGGGCATCCACGAGCGCATCCTGGTCAACAACCAATCCTGTATCAGGAACATAGCATGGAGGTTATACAACTCAGAGTCTGTACATCCACATATCAATTCTTGATGCTGTCTATTCCCCTTGAGTGAAAAACACAATGTGCACGTATTCATAAGCCTGGGAACTACACACTATGTGCCAGGCTTGTGCATGGCACTCTCCAGAATGCGCTACTTTACTCCAAGGTTTTTCTAAACACACCCAGAGAATGGGGCTGATGAAAGTAATGATGAGTAAGCTCAATGTTTCTGCTAACCTCGGCTGATGTTGACCAGGGTGGCTGTGGGCTTCATCATGGCCAACTCTTTCGCTCCGATCAGCTTGTGTGTCTGCGGGGACAAATTCACCACCACCATGACAAAGTCCGCACTCCTCAGGAGGTCCTCCATCTTGGCACAGTATGTGGCCCCTACTGCCCACTCCTCTTGCTCTGGCCTGTAGGGGTCACAGCAAGCATGTGATTGGACACCGTAGACAAATCACACTGAGGGCGTAGGTTTGCATATGGACATGTCCTCCATACCAATATTTTGAGATGACAAAGTTGTCCCTACCAACATTTCAGCGAGCTCATTCGTATTATTTTTTTTGTGAAGTCATATTCATTCCAATGTGTCCTCATAAAGTGCACCTCTCCAGGTGATGGTTGTTGTGTCCCTACCAAAGCTGAGACCAAACCTACGCCCTTGAATCATGCAACACACTGAACGGCTAACTACTTTTGAAGGTGAGGTTAGCCATCTTCTCACAAAACGAAAATTCTTCAAAGCATAATATACTTCAAGATTTAATCCTGTTACTCTGAAATGGTACAAATGTAACATTTCTCAATATTCTTGAATATGCGTGCTGATTGGATGTGGTGGTGGGTATTTGATGAATTTGTTTATTTTAGGGCCTAATTTTGGGACACTCTGAGGGTTGATTGTGCCTTCAGAATTACATAGCCTAAGATGTGTATTTTAGGCAGCATTTTTATTTCTTGACACAATAAACCTTTGCACTATTGTGCAACACTATAAACTGCTCAAATGTTCTCAATCTTTGGGCTGTGTGACTGCCCAGAGCACAAGAAAATAAATCAAAATGGCAGTAAGTGTGTGACTTACTACAGTTGAAAAGTAATGAATGTACTGAGTGGCCTAACACACAGAGTAGCTGTCACTAACCATCCGGACAATATTTAACCTAACTTAGGCTAAAGATGATGAGGCAATACTGCATACCTCTGTTTTCTATTGTGATACAGGAGTTTCATATCAAATGCAGAGGCTCTTTTGGCCACCTTATATCCAATTCGACCCATTCCGATGATTCCCAGTGTGGCACCACTAACATCTGTGCCCATTGAACTTTCCGGCAAATCCTCTGTGTCATGGGAAACTGAAAAGTTATGGCCTGAAAGCAGAGAAGAAAGTACAGATTCAGTCATGTTCATGACAAACTGTAAAATACAGAATGTTGATGTTTTGTACACCTTACCCTCCAGAATTTTTCTTGCAGATGCCAGCATCAATCCCATGCCAATATCTGCGGTGGCATTGTCAACAACGTCAGGGGTGTTGCAAACTTTTACCCCAAAGCTGTTGATCAGTGGCACGTCCAAATGGTCAACACCTACTCCACCATTCACTACCACCTTGAGATTGGGCAGTGATTGTAAGAGATCACTGTCAACTTTCAGAGCACCTCCCCACACAAACACTGCTTGGATGTTGTCAGCGAGGCTGTTTCTCTTCTGAACAAATTCCTCTTGGGGAATTATCGTGAAGTGCTTCTCAATGCAAGGTGCATAACACTGGTATATTCCTCCTGGTGCACCCAACTTGGTGGCTAATATGCATGGTTTCGCCATAGCCTGTATAGGAATGGGGTCAGTCAGTCACAGTGCCTTGATTATGATTCAAGATAACTTGAATGACTTGAAGCCTACATTTTACTGTCTCTGAGTTATAATGTTGACTAGACTCTACAGCTTGGTCTGCTGACCAACATGACATGATGGAAGACAACAGTTCATTCAAAAGCTAGTTCACACAAAGTTAACATAGCCTATAGGTATAGATATCTATCGTTATAGTCAACATTCTTATTCTGCTTAGGCTATGAAGGTTATGCAAAGTAAGTGCACATTTTAAGTTCTTAGCAATATAGAATAATCTTTTTCTGACGTGGATAAGCATGCAGTTTCAATTTATGTTCTCACCAACTGTGAATACATGCAACGCGAGCCTCTAACCAGCCAAGGAACCAACTGTACACTGAAACAAAGATTGTCCGCCTTAACAATCTTTGACTGAAAGACACGAGACTCATTTTGTCATGTCTTCCAGACGCTGTTAATCCCGCACCGATTCACTGATTGCCGCGAACATTGACCTGCGAAATGTGTGCGTACAGTGCAACCGAAGTCAATTATTGCAGCAATCTAGCCTAATTTAGTGAGTTAAACTATCACATAGGCAGACACTGGAAACGTAAGTCCCACGAGCATTATTACATTTACCATTGGCTAGCGTTTAGGATTACCAGCTAACAACCATGTGACAACGAGTAACAAATAATAGGCCTAGCCTATATTGTTTATTTCAATATTCTATCTGTCTAGTCCTATTCATGCTCAAATCCGAGTTACCAGAGCCCCTTATTAGACATTCTCTGGAGTTACCTACTTTAACATCCACTGTCAAATCGTCCATCTTTACATGTCAAAAGAAAGCCAGTAGAGGGCATAAAACTACTATGTTAAAAATAATTCCAGAGAGGCAACTGCCACATGAAATGTCTGTTTTCAGATTAATTTCCAACTAATCTACTTGGCAAATACTGAATATCACATTTTATTATTTAATTATTACAACATTTGTCTGTCAGTGTGTAGGCCTACACATATGAAATCTGCATTTCTAAAAGCACTGTCAGTGGATACAAATTCTAGATCAGTGGTTGACTCCACCTCTGGGCCAGTGGTTCTCTCTCAGTGATCTCCATGACTGCCTCCCCAAATTTGGGCCCCACAGCAGCAATGGGCTTTTTCATAAAGGTCCCCCTGCCTATCCATGCTTGTCTGACCTGCAGTCATTATAGTCAGAGCTATAGGTAACTCAGACACTTCTACTTAGTGCTGCTGACTGAACTGGTTATAGGGGAAGGGATTTGCAGGCTTATGTCCTTCAGCATCCAGGTGCAAACCTTTAAAAGTCTCAGACGGATAGACTCCTTAAGGAAAGTTTTAAAAGTTTAAAACCATGCAGCAATACTTGGTGGCCTCTTTTGCAGACTGTAAAAGATAGACAGATAGCAGCAAAACAGAGGCTGTGAGAACAATGTGGATCACTGTTAAAACAGCAACAAGCATGGTGCACAATGTCATCTGAGGGAGACGCTAGGCTTTTCACCACCACAGAAGCTGAGGTGTTGGTTGGACGTCTAGCGGAGTCTGTGGGGAGTGCGCGGCTCTCCCAGCGCTCCCATCTGCTAATCTGTTTCTGCCCAGACTCAGCGAGTCAGTGTCAGGGGCACACACACACACACACACACACACACACACACACACACTCGCACATGTGCACACAAACACACATACACACCAACTGCCAGTACTGGCCGCATCCAATTGAATTACAGTAGCTCTATATCCCATAATAATACCCCATAATAATACACTCCAAGTGTGCCCTGTTATGAATGCTTAGACACTGGAACACCATGCACCGTCTCATTTTTAAAATAAATGTGAGAAATAAAGGAAGACGAGGATGTTTTTGCAAGTGGTCTGGGCCCAGATGCACCCAGGGCAGGAGGCATTAATCGAGCACCTTTGGTCCATACGGTCATGCTGACTACATTAGCAGAAGATCCAAATCAGCCTAAACAAAGACTGCTGGTCCGGAAAAACCCACTGTGACTGTTAAAGTGGGCATTGCCAGGCCTAATTCAGCTGGTCGCAGCAAATGAGGAAAAACAGGAAGCAGGGGGACATTTTTTGTTTCATTTCAAGTCTTTATATTTGACAAAGAATTAATTCTCTGCAGATAATTACATGACTGAGTGTTGGTCATGGAGAAAAATCCCATCATAATAATTATGGGTTTGATGCCTTGTTGAATACTTCAAAGAAGTCTTACTAATACTGCATACAGTGAAACAGTTCAGTTATACGCCCACTGGATCAATTGCTGAGTCACTTGAGGAGTTCCTGCTAAGACACCGCTTACTTGTCGAATTTTCAGACAAAAATCTTTTATGGCATGTCTATTCAGATAAGTTACGCTGCTTGTTTTATCCATTCAATTAATAAACATATCTGTCCTTGTGTTAATGCCTATATTGGCACACCATAAAAGATCCTTTGCGTCTGCAGGGTCTTATTCTGAGTCTAATTCCCTGACCATATATCCTCTCCGAATGTTCAGAGCCAGCATGTAGCATGATTACTGTAATTAATATCTTGACCTGTAGAGTGACCCATTATCCTTGCTGTTTAAAAACTCTCATATTGGAGATCCTATTATTTAGCCCTGAGCCGACGAACTGTGAAAAATGTGGGCCAGATTTTCTCCCGTTTTTTCCATTTCTGTCTGTGTAATAAGGTTGTGGCTATGTGCCATATAATCTTGCTCTAGATCATGCAACTTCAAATGGCTTACAGGTTTACACAGCCATTGGTTGGCCCATGTTTATTACCTTTTTTAAAAAAAATAATAAATACATAAGTACTGGTAAATAAATTATATATATACACACAGCTAAAAAAAAAATAAGGGAGCACTTTAATCACACATTGGTCTGTACTCTGTGCTCAGTGCACAGTGCTCTGACATTGTTTGGTGTTGGTGATTTTTTGATTTTGCAAGAACTGTCTGTCAGACATTCTGTGAATGTAGTTTGAGAAAGGAGAAGAGGGTTTTAGCAATTGTGAAAAACTGTAAGTGTTCCCTTTTTTTTTTTAGCAGTATATATATATATGAGCACATGAGCATGTATATTAGCATAGTCGGGCATTGCCCTGGTGTCTCCCAAGGCCTTTCATCTTACCACTGACAATCCCTGGCAGGTAGACAAGGCTCTCCTGTCCTTGGCTGTTATATCTATGACTGGATTTTCTCGTGCTGTGATTCGTCCCTGATACCTCCACAGTTTATTTATAACATTCCTTCCGCCAATTAAAGACAACCCATCTGGCTGTGGGCTCAGGGTTGAAAGATAATCCCACCCCTACACTTTGCCACCAGCAAAACAAAGCACAGACAAAATCACAGGGGATAACATTTGCCATGTAAACATAGTCGTGTTTATACGCTACAAAAATACAAGATGACACATGTATGATTTTCTTGCTGAAAAATAATTATCCTCAGAGTGCACGTGAGGCTGATGATCAAATTTGAATATACTTTCTGTATTCATCTGGAGAGTGAAATACCTGAGGTGGTGGTGGGAGCAAAGAGGGGGGTAATTTTCAGAGCTATGGTACGTGAGGCATCACAAAGCTCTTTCTGACGCCTCCAGTAGAGGAAGCGAAAATAAGGATAAAGAACAAGATAAAAAACAAGTTTGCGATTCTGGGACATACACAGCAGGGACTGGGTCAGGGCGACAAGCTTCGGCTTTATCAGCTCCCCATCGGACGTTTTATCTCCCCTGAATAAAATTGTGTAGCCATACCCAGGTGATGCAAGACTGTCAGTCTTCTGGCCCAAATGGCAGATCCCTAGTTTCACGAAAAACTCTTTGAGACAAATGTCAAAATGCTACTCAAATGTATTTATTTCACTAGGAAAAATGCTTGAATCATCAAATACTATTGTGGCCTGCATTTCTAAAGCTCTTCCACAAAAATGATGCTGTCAATTATGTTATTGTCTATCACATGGATAAAGGCTTCTATTCTCTAGTGCATTTCATACGTGACACAAGGCCAGATAGAGGATACATTGTGTTGTCCTTTTAAAAGCAAAAGGCACTGCTGTTTCAAATGGAGTCATGAGATCTCCTTAAATGCATTCCATTAGATACTGGAGAAATCCTTAAATTACATTCTAGACCGGGGGATATTAGACATTCTAGACCTTCTAGAGATCTGCTGCTATGAGATGTACTGTTTTGACTGAATATTGAGTAGAAATTCCTCATTGTGTCTTTAATGAAAGGCTCCTCCATGAAGGACTTGTGAAACTTATAACACAAAGAATAAGATACTGTTACATGCACCGAGCACTATAACAGTATCCGTGTCAGTGTGTCAGTGTTGTCATTGTTATTATCATGTATCAATTGTCAGTACAATGAGAGGAATATCCGTGTACAGGTTGACAGCGTGGTAGATTGGGATAACTAGTCCATGAGGAAAACAAAACAAAAACATTGCTGATTTCTGGTTGGGTTGTCGTATGGGACGGTGCTGTGGGAGAAAGGATTAAAAAAACATGAAGTTAAAGTTGTGTTAGTGTCTATATGTAGAAAGTCAATGGGTCACGTAGTCAGGCCTGTGACCATAAAAGGCTCGTTGTAACTTTCAGATTGCAATAATGCAGTACTAGCTCTCTTTTTGTGTTCCAGGATTTTATATAAAGCTATTTGGCTGTGATCCCCCTTACAAAAAAGTGTTATGCAAATACAAATCTATCGTAGGGCCTATAGCCTACATTGATTCTATGATTCCAGTGTCTCCGGTGGAAAACTGCCTGTGAAATTCTCTATACCTGACATTAATTTGTCTTTCACAAACATCTAACGTGATTATAGTTTTTCACAATTGCTAGAACACATTTTTGAAACCTTTTACCCTTTTCTCAAAACTGTAAACACAAACCCCGAATCTCACATTCACAAAACCTCTGACAACCTCTGCAAAACTGAACAATCGTCTCAAAACAGTTATAGGCCTACCTGTACTCAAAACCAAACACTGTTTTCAGATCATCTCACAAATCAGTCAAAATGAAAACACTACTGAGCAGTCATTACACACATATGTGTATACATCAAAACATGGAAAACAGTGTTCATAGCAGCTCATATAGCTCCAGGAGAAATTGTCATTGTTTACAGTAATTTTTGCATTTTGCATCTAAAAAACAAAACAAAGCAAAAAGATTTCATAACTCAGTGGATTCAACATTTACTGTAAATCCAGTGAAAATAAAGTATTGAGTATGGGGGTTTGTGTTTACAGTTTTGAGAAAAGGGTGGAAGGTTTCACAATTGTGAAAAACTGACAGGCATTTCAGTACTGTAAATGTTAAGTATTGCAGTCTACAGCCTAGTGTACTCTGAATGCCTCACTGATAGTTTGTGTCCATTGTTGAACCTGCACTGTTCAGCAGCATGTTTACACTCCAAACTTATAATGGAATTGTGT
This sequence comes from Alosa alosa, assembly GCF_017589495.1. NCBI lineage: Eukaryota > Metazoa > Chordata > Actinopteri > Clupeiformes > Clupeidae > Alosa > Alosa alosa. Next base: position 25,964,112 of record NC_063201.1, read on the forward strand.
CACAGAATTTGAAACAAGTGTGATCAATTTTGAGTCATTGTGTTTAACATGTGGCATTTGTGCTTTCTTTGTGTTTCTCTTTTGCCACTTGTGGTTACCATGCATCACAAGTGCATCACAATGAAAGAGTTTTGCAAAAAGAGTCTATGGGATCTCCAAATTGTGTTTTATATGTGAAAACTGTTTATGGTTTTGACAAAAGAGTGATCGATTCAAGAAATGTGTTCTGGCAATTGATAATTTCTTTCAGAGAATGGAGTTTAGGGTTTTAGCAATTGTAAAAAACAGTAACAAAAACATTAGTAGTTTAGCTGTGTGTGTGTGTGTGTGTGTGTGTGTGTGAGAGAGAGAGAGAGTGTGTGTGTGTGTGTGTGTGTGAGAGAGAGAGAGAGAGAGAGAGAAAGTGTGTGTAAAGGGGAGTGGGGATTAGAGAGTTTTATTTGTCACTTCGGAGTTTTAAAAAGCGAGACGTCTCCCTTGGGTCCTCCCCTGTCTCAACACTGAACACACAGTGCACAGACTACTGGAGTGTGACATCAGACATACACCAGTATTAGAACTAAACAGATGTCATTTACACACAGCGTTCTGCAATGCTGTGCATTATGGAAAAAGTGCTCCCCTTTCTTGTATGAACACTAAATTACTTTTTCGCTTTGCATCTAAGAATCTATACCTCCATCTTCTGCAGCAAAACCACCCCTTCCCTATATGGGCCACATGCAGATGTTGTGTGATGGAGAGATATGGTTCAGACCCGTCTGTACATTCAGATGAGATAAGTGGAGGAATTCCACATCTCCCCAATCCCCTGTGCCAGCATGGCTGAATTAAGCATTTATTTTTAGAAATAATCCTTAGATTACCATGGAGAGGGGCTTGGTATAATCCTTGAGGACTCAGATTGCACTAGGGTTGGTACTCTCCCTAGAAAAGGGGGTCCCCTTTGTTACAAAGCAATTAAACTATTGTGTCAGTGGAATGGAATTCTACAGTTGTCCATTTGTTACTTTACTGATCTATGAAATGTGACCGTGATAACAATCATGCTTAAAGGCACAGTCACTGATCATGTGTGATTTCAAGCCATTACATTTATTTTGTCACATTCAGCAATCATCTCAACACCTGCTAGCTGCCCATTCAGTGAGTGCACTGTAAGAAAGCCGGCCTCTTTAGGCAGCCCACTAGGCCCCAAGAACTGGAAACAAACAAATTGGGTGCAGTCTATCCCTCAAACAAAAATGAAACCCTGTGTTGAGTTTCTCGGGAAATACTGAAGGGAGGGGTGAGCTACTTCCCAGGTGTGTTTCCTTTGGTCCTTGGTTAAAATGTAATGTACATTGTTTTAGGGGGAAAAGTGTCTGCTAATAATGTTAACAAACACAACTTCCTGTACAATCGCTGACTGCACCTTTAATAAAGGCTATATCACTTCATTCAAAATGGAGGTCTTTTAATTAGAACTACGCCTATAAAGGATTGAAACATTGCCAGACCTTACATTGCCAGAATGTGAGTATTTCCAATGTTATTGTGGGGCATGGGGACACTTGACTCAAATTATTGCCTATGTTTGGTGTCAATGAAGACAGATGTTTGCTCTTCTTTCATGTTGCAGTTATTGGGAACATTTGAAAGAAAAACATGTTGGTAAGATGCTGTTTTGATTTAATCAATCCATTTCCCTGGACATTTATAAACATTTAAAAAACATATTTCAAGGTTATAAAGGCATTCAAAAAGATAAAAACAGCAGACAACTCATATATTTTGTGTGATATCTGTGATACTCGAGAGTCATTTAAGATATTAGTATTGTAATAGACATGTATAGTTTGCTGACATATTGCCCCAGTAGGCTATATCAAGGGGAAATTGTTATCATGGTCCCAACCACCCAAACAGAGTTGGGTAAATCTGCCTCTTCAATTCATGAATCTCAAGCTTGGAATGAGAAAGGCATAATAAACTTGGAATATATAGGCCTACTCTATACTTGTTTAAAAATATGTCATAATTTATATAATATTTCAAATATAAATTAAGTTTTACGCAACAATGCCATTGTGCGCATGTTCCATTCGTTTCAATGATTCTTTCCAGGCCCTCATCTTTAAATGTTTTTTTTTTTTTTTTTTTTTTGGGTCAGTTGTGCTGTATGTTTTTGTGGTATTGGCCTGCCTTGCCTCAAAGGCAAGATCCAGCCACAAACTGGCTGAAGATTGCATTACAAAAAACCCCAACTGAAACATTTTGATGGGCTTCATATCTTCTGAATTGTGTAGGCTAGTTAATAGAATATAGTTAGACCACTGTTCACAGGAAGGTCACCGTGTAACAATATGAGCTTGGCAGTCCTGCTAAAAGGCCTGCATGCGCTATTTTGAACGAAGTGCTAGGCTACCTCGCAAGCGAAGTAAATTACAGTTACCCCTCTTGCAACTTGATATAAAGCACACAAGACCACCGGGACAGCAATGTTTCTGCTTGTGGAAAAGGCCTTTGATCACTAATGCTTTTAGCTTTGCAAACTGGCTTTACTGACGGCACTTGCCCTGTTTGAAGTAACCTGATATCTGAACAATCCAGAATGTTAATGTTTGGTTGTTAATATCTTTCGGCTACCGCATATGCGACAAAATAACCTATCCTCTCCTTTTACACAGCATCGCTTAGTTTACTGAATATAGGTAGTCATCATAAAGGCTACAAATTGGGGATAGTGTTTTTGCATTTTATTGTCGACAGTAAAGTTGCAGTCATTTAAAGTTACCGCGAAATGTGGTCATGGGTTGTGATAGGACTGTGCTGCCGAAGAAAGACACGAGCAGTTCGTAATAACATTGGTGCCGAGGAGTTCGCACATTATCTGATAACAACGGGCAAATAACTCTGGACTTAATTTTAACCGAAATATAGGCTATAGCATCTACCCCGACACAATGTAACATTTAACGATATATAACCACCAAGGGGGACACTGCTGCGATTGCGGGGCTGCGCTTTCTGGAGGATTGACGACGCTTTTTGTATCCCTAATGGAAGATCCTGAAATGCTTTATCGTGGATATGCTATGCCGTTGTGATTTTTCTGGTTGAACCGGGTTTTCCTCTTCTTGGATATATATTTTGGAATCTTCGTTAAGCGATTTCTGATTCTGCATAATCGAACACAGGGATAAAACAATCTCGGTCTACCTCGCCATATCGCTACCCGGGATTTAAATTATCACGTGTTATAACAACGGAACCATAAATAGTAGCCTACATCAAAATTAATGTGGCGACCCAATCTTTAGCGAATACAATCTGGATTGCAGAATGAGCAGGGAAAGACCCAAGAGGAATATCATTCAAAAGAAATTTGTAAGTGTGCGTTTGATTTAAATGTCTTTCTGAAAAGCTTGGAACATGGTGTTAACTTGTGCCTTTAAATGCTTACACTTAGAAATAGCCTGTCCAAAATCACCCGAGAATCATGCATTAGAAATATTAGCCTAATGTAAGCACATTTGCCATTTGTTTATGCTCTTAGACGTAGGCTATCTATCAAGCGTTGGCTTCAACCAGATGGGAGTTGCTTGTTTATTGGACGCACATTATTACTTCAGAAATGGGGCAATACGTCTGTTTATTGAGGTGTGTTCGTGAAACGGATCTCTAAGAATATCTGTAGTTGACCTCAGAATCGCTTTGTTTGCTATTCTCAGAACGCAGGCAGCCACATTTCGCCTCTGGCTTTTCCGGGTTCTTTCGCCATTCGCGACTACTAACCCGGTTTACATTGGCAGTCTTTTTTAGTCAATTGGTTATCGAAGCACTATGATATCTTGGTGAACCCAAAACGGTCACTGAGTTCAGAGTGGTGTAGACACCAATGTAGCTTATGTTGGATTGTTTTAAGCATGTCAGTTTCGTTTAGAAAGCTGGATGTCCACTTTATGGTCTATAGGTGCTGGAACCGTCTTTTAATATGATCAAATGTAGCCTTTGCTGGAACCAAAATTAGTGATTGACCTCAGGATCAGGACGCTTCATTTGAGGCCTTAAGATAGCGTTGAAGTAATTGTTCTCATTTTCCTATTCTGTAATGTAGGGATATGACTTCACACAGTTGCAATTTTAGCTGCACTTTACAGTAATGCCCCAGTATTTTTTCTGTTGGAGGCTCCAACAGAAAAGGTAACCAAAGTCTCCTCACCAGTAAGACTAGTTCAGTTCAATGTCAGAAACGTGATAAGCACAACTGTGTTCACTGCCACACACAGAACACCACGGTGAGGGTGATTTGTTTGACAAATATGAGGATAAAAGATATTCTGGTAGATACTCTAGTATTTCAGTAAGGTCAATATAACTGGACTATGTACATGACAGAGCTGATTTAATGACACACACACATAGTCAGTGTAAACTCAGGAGAAAAGGTGGATCAATGTATTATGACCTGATACCTTAAAGCCTTGCAGTAGGCCTGACCTACCATGCAGTTTTTTTTTTTTCAAAGCAAATGAGCCATTGAAATCGTTCATCTGAAATATTTCCTGTTCCAACTTCTTTGTAGAGTTTATTTGGTGCTTTACATTGTTCTGTTTGTATGCGTGTAGAAAGTTAAGGCGTGGTAAATACTGTGGTGAGTCACATCTCATGATCACTTCACTCAAAAGGACTGTGCTTCACTAAATATGTCAAATCAGTTGATCAATCAGGTATTGTTTATGGATTTCTTTTATTTTCAACCAAGTTATGGAAAGCAATTTAAAGCTGCATGTGGAAGGTGAACACAAGAATCCAGATGGACCAAGTGAAAGAATACCTGTGTCGTCCCGAACATAGTGTATGTTCGGAGGAAGAACCCAACTAGTCACAGTGGACTTTAGTGTGACTGTGCTCTCGGAAGCACCACAGCCCTTGCAGTTTAACCTCAACTCAATTAGTGTAAGACTATTATACACGCTTGGCTTAAGGAGAAGTGGATGAAAGAACAAGTGGGCCTTCGCAACTGAACTCAGCTAAAAAAGACACTTGGCTACACCAGATAAGCACATCCCTGTGATCACACACACACACACACACACACACACACACACACACACACATACACACAAAGCCTGTTGTTTGCATTTTGTGACAGTGTAAAAAACCAGAGATAAAGACACCCGTTAAAGTATGTCTTCAGTGTTAAGAAACAGAGAGAGAAAGAGAGAGAGGAAGAGAAAGATGGCAGTGGAGGTAATTGGAAATGACAAGTGCAGGGGGGGGGGGGTTGGGGAGCTTTGGTAGTCTGCACGGCAGTGTGGTGGTCTAAAACATAACTCAGTGCCATGTGCTCTAAAACTTAATTCATTGCCATGTGCGAGGATAAGCACAGCTGTTGCTAGGCTTTTGCAAATTTAAAGAGGCTGTCAGTGTTTGTTTGAGTGGGCACACAACTGACAAGGCCCAGTCAAGGAATCTGACCTACTGAATGGGACACACACACTCTCTCCTGCTCTCTCGTCCTGCCTTTTCCCCTTTCTATGTGTCTTTTTTTACACACATACAAACACACACACACACAATCATTTTCTGTCTTTCTCCCTCTCTGTCTCATTCTCTTATCCTAACACAACAAATACAAACACACGCACACACACATGCATGCACACATACACACGCACACATGCATGCACACACACACACACACACACACACACACACACACAGAGGGCTCTTTAAAGGCCACAGTGTTGCCTTGTGGCATTAAAACTTAATACCAGGCTCTGGACTGACTCGGCTAGTATCACTGTAATCTGTGTCACGCTTCTGTCAGCCTCCATCTGAACTGAGTCAACGGAGCAGAGAGGATTCTGCCGCCGCAGCCAGAAAGATGTGTTCAGCATGCTGTGTGCCCCTCTGGACAGATTGTGAGCCTGCACACCTGTAAAAGTGACCTTCATACTCCAGAGTAGGTTTGGATTGATTGCTGGTGAGGGGGGGCATGTGAACCGTGTATCTGCGGTGGACGGAATCGAACCAGCCCTACCTTCAGGAAGATCTGCTGCAGTCAGCACTTTACACTTCTATTGCCCTTCCCATCATTTGTTTTTGTTTACACAATGGCTGCACCGTTTCATTACTGCTGTTATATAATTTGATTGCAAGCAAGCGTTGTAAAAAAGAAATTATGTAACCTTATTCTGGAGTGAACCTAATGACTTTGCTCCAGCCAGATTATTGTGAGGGTTGGCAGCGAAAGAAGTTTTAGTGGCGATCAAAGCTCAGTCGCTATTCAGATAATAATTATTTTGTTTGGTTTTACATAATCAGCTGGACAGGTATGAGCCTGACTATTGCCTGCAGTGTTGCTGAAGCTGGATAAAGACCTGTATTCATAGTCACATAATCAACACTTCTGTTTTGTCCATTCAAATGGTTTCTACAAATTGTTTGTGTCATGTTTTGTCAATCCAAATGGCTGGATCTAGATTTCAAATCAAATGAATGTTAAAAGTGTCCATGTAACAAGCACTTGATTACTCTCTGGTGTTTGAGCTGAGACCCTTGCAGGCCATAAATGTATGTCTTGGCTCTCCCGTCGGTGTGAGGAGGTATGGACTTTCCATGCATCACAGTCTGCTTTCGCTTCAGCTCAGCGCTTCAGCGGTTTCTTTATGTCTCCCGATTTATTCCATGCAGAGTTTTTATCTGAGGGCCACTTGTCAAACCTGTGGTGCATTATTCCTCTTGTTGCTTAACAGTGTTTGTCAAGAGCCGCTTTAGCAGCAGAGAGATCTCAGCCCTAAGAGCAGACTCCAGTCACACTACATTAACCGACACGTTAACAATGCGGGACACATGCCCTGAATTATGGGAAACATAGATTTTCACTCATCTATTTATCGCTTTCAATTTCCATGCATTATGGAAATATGGCTCGCTAATCATGCCAGACTGCCATTGGCCACAGTGGTTAAATCATTTGGGCATGGCACATAACAATAATTACAAGGAAACCAGTGCGGCTCAGAATTATTGGTTCGACTACCCTGGAAACTGCAAAGAAATGAAAAAAAAGGAAGTGGTCTCGATGCTTGTGATGTTGGATGGGATCTGATCTTCAAACAATAGCCTAGCCTTGCCTAGTCTGACATTCTGGCAACTGTGCTGTCATTGCGTCGATGCATGCCAGAATTTAAATGTTGTGCTCAGTAGCTAAAGGACAGGGTAACAAAAGGATTATAACTACCTAGGCAGAATGATTAGTTTTCCTCCACAGCCACAAGATAGCCATTACGAGCACTTGGCTTATTCTAACTTGAGAGGAGCTACAACAAGTCTAATAGCACACCGCCAGGCAACTCCTAACGCTTCCAGATGTGTTGCAGTCCTCTGTGAGAATGCCATCTGTCCTCACAGTGGAAGCGATAGAACTCTGTATATTTCATCTCTCATAACCAATACTCAACTATCCACCATTTTCTGAGGATTATTTCATAGATGTTTATTTGGTCCTTTTTGGCTCAGAAACATCTCTGACTGTGCTTCTCATCTGGTCGGGCGCGATGCGTGACATGCTTCTGCAGGTCCAGGTGTTTTCCATCTCAGGACACCAGGAGAGATTGGCCCTGGAGTTGGGGTTAGCAGCCCTAACTCAGCCTGGGGATATCCCCAGTGCAGCCCAGCCCAGCGCAGGCTACTCTCTTGCTCTGCTCTGCTTTGTGGCCTCCTGTGCTGCTGGCCTTGGCCTGAGTCTCTTCTCTCTCTCTCTCTCTCTCTCTCTCTCTCTCTCTCTCTCTCTCTCAGCTTGGACTGAGCCAGGTTCTGTTTACATAGATCCTTGAGTGCAAGGCTTTCCTCCAACACTCTGAATGGGAGACTCTCACTCAGCTGTTGTTAGAGGCTACGGAACAGGAACAGTGCAACTACTGTGTGACAGGCTCTGTCCTTGCAGTTTTGGCTGATCAGACCAAATGTTGAAAGTTGGACCCGATTAAAAAAAAAAAATTCACTGGAGTTGGAAATAACATTTGGATTGGATTTGGATATTTCACATCCACCCCAGAGTATCTATTAATATTTAACTAACCATACCATCCTGCTGGAGTAGGGTGTGTGTGTGTGGGGTGGTGTTATGAAGCATATTGGGCCATTTAGCGCAAAGCAAGTTGCTGTGTCTAATGATAATCTGTCTTGGAGCAAATCTAGTTTAGAGTTTTATTAGGTAAGGGCAGGAGAAGGGGAGTAATGGACGATGTATCTTTCCTGGTCGGTTCACATGTCTTTGGGCCTAATATATGCTAACAAAGTAATCCGTAATGTCCAGTCAGGCCCCTTGGCAGCCAGCAGCAGTTGTATCGTCAGCACTCAGTACGGTATAACTGAAACGGCCCTCCTGAGCTTTCCTCTGCTTTATATTGGGCCAACCATTCTCCCGGCCCCCCCATCCTGTTGTTGTGAGTAAATGTTTCCCTATTTGGATGGACGGCATGAAAATATATTCATCACGCAGTTAAGTGAGGTCTTCGTCTTTGTGCCTTTCTATAGCCAGTTCTATTTTCTCTCTGCATTGTGTCCAAGCATCTAAGAATCGTTGTGTCATTTCTTGCAAGTCTGTTTTATTCCAATGGTAGTATTCATCCTTGAGTTTCTCCCTGAGGTATTCATCTTGCAGTATATTTCCAGGTAGAGGAAAGCCTGTCTTAAAGGAGAAGAGGAGAGGGCATTGACAGCTTGGCTGCTGTCAGAAAAAGGCTTTTGAGTTGACAAAAAGATGCTCCGTCAGAGCCCAAATGCTTTTGATATAGTGCTTATGGATATGCGTCCCTGTCATTAAATTGACCTCAAATAAGAGCTATGAGTTTCAGAAAGAGGTCATTACACAATTGAGAGTGTGGTCGTGTGCGAGGCTAACTAAAGTATCGGTGTACCAGACAACTGGTAGCATAAACTCCCTGTTTGCTGTGAGAAACCACATGCGTTTTTTTGCGAAGCATTGTATCTCCTAATGCCCAAAAACGAAGACGTAAATCACCAGGGGAAATATTCCGAGGTGCCAGTCATCTCTCCGAGCCCATCCCACTCCCAGACATGTCCAGCTGTGCTCTAATTAAGCAAATCACTCCTAGGATCAACACCGACTCTGCCGAGCACCTAAACAAGCTTATCTTAATTTTATGCATTTGTGTATATTTTATGTATATTTGTGTGGTTAGGCTTGTTTCATTTGTTTCATACGTTCATATAGCCTATGTAGGCTACTGTGTTAAAAAGAATGGCCACATCAGTATCTGAGAAGATGCTGTTTTGCCGTAAATGTAGTGTGAAATTATGCCGCTGCTCTTCCTAGTCTGCACAGAGGCAGACCTGGTGCAGCTGCATTATGTATGTGTCCTGGACTGAAGCATGTTCCAGGCATGTCCCTCTTTGCTTTGTGCTGCCACTCTGCCTCAGAGACCTCTACCCCACTCCGGGCCCCTCTTTGTTCACACAGCCGCCCTCTCTATACAAAGGACCAGGGGATAATATTTCACAACAGGTTTAATTTTTTTTTGCTGCTTTGACAGACTCTTTCCCTCCGTTTCCTTCTCTCAGCACTGCCAGGGTGAGTTCCCATCCATTTCTGTCAAATTCACAGCTGCATTCAATACTGTAGCTGAGCAGAGAGATTTTTTTTTTCTCTGGAAGTCTAATGCCACCACCATGGACTCCTTGCTCTCTTTAAGCCTGAAGACAGCAGGCACTAGAGTGAGGCACTGAGCAGATTCACGACTCGTAAGTTTTATCCAGTGACAAAAAAAGAGACGCATCAAAGCCCATGCGAGTGAATGGGCTGTGTGGGCAAGTAGAGAGTTATAGGTGCTCTTGAGAGAGGGAAGAGAGTAGGAGCAGAAGGAGAGAGACAGAGTTAGAGAAAAAGAGAGGGGGACAGAGTAGAAGAAAAAGAGAGAGAACTGGGAGGCCATGGGCCATGTGGCTGTTGTCATGGAGAGGGAGGGGAGGAGGCGGGGCTGTGATATCTTGGCTCTCCCCGTGACAGTCTGTCTTGGCTTCTAGGTGACTATTTGGACGGTGCCGTCTGAGGGAACAAAGTGCCCTTGATAAGTGAGCTAAAACCCTGTTGTGGTGTAATCAGGCTTTTACCGAGACCCCTGGGCATTGTCTTTTGTGTGCATTACAGCTAGTAAAATGAGGAACAAGGGCCATAAATGGTACTGCTAAGATTTGTAGTGCAGACATTTTGCCATATACATGTTTTATTTTTATCCACAAGGGGTGTGCCCAGATGAAATGTATGACAATCATGTTCTCTGAATGTGTTACATTCCATATATTGGGTCTGGTCATCGATTTGTTTTCATTTCATTAGCTGGTAGAATGAATGGTTTTATTATGCTGCTTTTCAAGGCAGGCCTTCTGAAGGAACGGCAGCATCATGATCAAAAGGAGATTTTTTGCAATTTGTGTCTGCAAAAGTAAAGCGTTATTATTACATATTTATACAGCAAATTGGTTCCGCTTTCTTCACCTGGTAATTCAGATAAAATACAGCTGATGCAATTAACTCCACAGCTGGGGGGAAATCCAGCGCAGTCAACGCTTCCCCATTTCAGAACCCTTTGACTGCAGGCGGTAGATAACATTCATGTGGTGGTGGTGAGGCCAGGCCAGCAGCTGCTTAGTGGGGATCCAAACAGATTGAGACAAGTCTAAACACCTCAGTCTTGTACTTGAAAGAGCGAAATCCATGCGTTTCATTACTTGTTTTTGGAATACGGCTTGTTGTTGTTGTTTGTGTGTTTTTTTTTACAGAGACAAGCAGTCTCCCTGCTACTTTGTGATTGTATCTCGTAAAAATGATTAACCTGACAGTATTCCCTGCTCATCGGTGTGAAGCTCTATTCCCCTAGCAGTTACAGGAAACAGATCAGACACAAATCCAAGATGAGATACAATCACTAAATATAGCTGGAATATCAGGCCTTATAGGCTTCCTTTTGTTCAGTCTTTGAATGCACGTCGTATCACATGAGCTTGGCATTTTCTTTTGGCCAACATAACTTTGATTCAGAGGGAAATATTCAGTCAAAGGACTTCTCCCACTTGCTGTGTAAATCCGTTGGCTGGCTGACCATAACAAACCACCCACCCCCTTTCTAAGCCTGAGTGTCATAATGGCCCTGCAGACTCAGGTTTAGTGGAAAGTATTCACCTCCTCTAGAGCTAACCTTGATGTCCGTGTGAAATTCAGGAAAGTGGCGTGTCACTCCCGTTTCTGTAAAGGCTCACAGGAATTCCTGTCTCCTTGCCGTGCGAGCGAGCGAATGAGAGCTCCCGGGAGCTATAACCGCACGCATGCACGCACGCAAAAAAAAAAGAATGGTGGTGTCTGTGTGCCACTCTTTCTGTGTCTGTGTGCCACTGGCTCTGGTGTCTCAGAACAAGGTCACGTTCGACATGTTGGCAGAGGCTCGCTAGGGCCTGCTGCTGCCGCCACTGCGGCTGCCCGCACGCTTCTGTTTTTATGTGGCCGTGGAGCTCGGCCAACAGGGTGTAATAATGTTGATGTGTTCTGCTTAATCTGCTGCTTGACTGATACTGTGGCCAGCTGCCGGCCACTCAGGAGAGACCCAGAGCCGGACAGATTGAGCGTTGTTTATTTGTGTAGTCCACCCCACAGGCCCAGTCCAGACCAAAAACAGACAGTGGACAAGTTGGATTTTGCCAGATGGGTGAAGCAAAAGTATTGATTTTGAGTCGTTGGCTTCTAACAAGAGCTAACAAGGGATTTTTGCCTTCTAGTCATGCTTCTCATCTGCACCAGAGGTTTCAGGTGGTCAGAAGTAATAGTGATATTCACCATCACTGGTATGCCATACAAAGAGATTTGGTAGGTCTTGTAAGTGACACATATATTGCAATTCTGTAGGCCACATAGTCTTGTTTTAACACCAAAATATTTTAAACATTGAAAGGATAATTGAATAAGGAGCATGTTTAAGCTTGTAGATGAAATATATTCTCCCTCATTGTAGAAAATCAGAGAGTAGACTTACTGCTCGACATTTTAGATAAATAATAGAGAATAATTATCAGTGGGAGAACAAATGTGCTAAAAAATATTCTGTCTACTTATTATGCTGACTTCATTTCTTATTAGTCACAGAGGGGCATTCATTGTTAATGGTGATCCATCCTTGTATATGGAAGTGGATAAGCTAATATTTCTAACAATGGGATTTTGAAAATAGGATCCCAGCGTTCGCTCATTTGTGTCTTTCGCACATGAGTCATTTGTGTTCTTGTCAGGTTTGTGGGTTGTGACGAAGCGATGCAGTTGATACTTGCATATCAACCTCGTAGACATAGCATGTTTATTCAAAGAGGAATACCCCCCCCTCCCAGACAGACAGACAAACAGACACACACACACACATGCATGCACACACATACACACACACACACACACACACACACACACATACATGCTAACTGGCACACTGTCCTACTCAAACAACATGGCAGTATTGAGATGGTGGTTGTGCCTGGATCAATGCCACCTTGTGCAATTCACAGTGCCTACAAGGCAAGTCTGTGCATTCGAGCTGTCCTGTTCCATTGGGTTTGCTGTGACAGGTTATCTGTATGCAAATCTGGAACAGCGATGCTTGAAAAGTGCACAGAATTGTTTCTAGTCTGCTAGCAATTACGATGTAATCCCTGTCAGCGCTGGGCATTATGGTTTGGCCGTTTGCGCGAGTATCACTTTCATTATGTGAGCCTAAATGCCTCCTCGTCCGTTTGCGTGGCTGCTGAAGACGGTCCAAACCTCAGAGCTTTCCCTCAAGTGTGTTAGTCACAGAGGATCAGCTCATCATCTGCCACTCATAAAGAAATTGAGTCTCTGATGAGGCAGAAGATCTGCACTGGACACAATGTGGAAGCTATTCACTGGTTCAGTCCGTAGCCTTATTCACCCTGTGATAACAGAGAAGTCCTCCAGCCAGGTTTTTAATGATGATGTAAAATGCTTGAAAGTATTATATTATTTTAAGAGAAACCTAGCAATCAGTGTTTTGCTGGATTTTAACTCTTTGCAATGAGGTAAGCAATCATTGACCGAGCTCTATGAGGCCTGGCTTTGAGTGAAAACATACCTCTCCCAGGCTGGTGTAGGACTTCATTTGCTCTGAACCAGTGAATGTTTTAATCATACCACATTGTCTGGCATGGGTTCAGGCTCTCCTCTGCAAAGCACAGGTCTGGGAGAGGAAGGGAGACTCCATGGAAATGGATGAGGACATTAAAGGCAGAACGTGAAGATATTGCAGTTGGCACACAGGAAACTGAGATTCTCCGAGGGTACCCGGCGTGTCAGAGATGATTAGGTATTTAATTTAACCTCCGGTTTTGGAACCGAAGTAAAGGAAATTCTGAAATAGATTGTTTCATGTGGGACTCAGCGAATGCATTGAACACTGCACGCATGCACATGTGCAGACTGAAGGTGCTCTGTATGGCTCTGAGGACTCCTAATTGATTTAGGATGGACTTTGGCGTCTCTGATTAGAACGTCACTCATTAGGTTCTATACAGTGGAAAAGCAGTGGATCAGTGATCATTTATTTGATCAGAGAGCAGAGTCCAGATAGACCGTTGTTCTCACAGAAGGATTATGGAGGAGGAAGTAGGAAGGAGAGAGAGAGAGAGAAGGAGGAAGTGCTGTGCTGCTTCTCATTCAGTCAGCTAAAGTCTCCTCAATTTGCTCTGGTTTACTGAGCTGTAAAGTGATGCGGATCGAGACTGTGGCGACATTCACTTATTTACTATTGCTGATGAGGCTCTCTTGTACTACATCCAAGATAACTCTCAAGGATCACACACAGTTAGGTGTGTAACACATCCAAAATAACTCTCAAGGATCACACAGTTAGGTGTGTAACATATCCAAGATGTAGCTCTCAAGGATCACACAGTTAGGTGTGTAACAGACAGACAGGTTTCATGTTGTTATCTTGTGTCTATATCTCTGGCCATCACTCAACTGCCGCAACCCCTTTCACATGCATCTCTCTTTGTCATTGTGTCAACAGCAATATCTCATCAACTGTTTAATTCCCATGCCCTTGAGATGGGGGCCAATGTAGGCTCACTTGTAGGACAAAGACCTGAGCTCTAAAGACCAAGCCCAGGGGACCCCACACTTAACCACAAAACAACTGACCTGTCTCTATTGTGTTGACGGTTGGTCAGTTATGCATGCCACACATACCACACTCTCCGCAGCCCTGAACAACACGAAGAAAGATGGCGCTCAGAGTGAAGCATGCTCATGTTCGCCGGCGTAAAGTAGTTCTCATTATTGTCAAGGGTGTGACTCATGGAGACTTGTTTATAATTTGGTGTTCCTTAAGATCAAATGGATGGAGCTATTCATAAATTAAACATGTGTCGGCTTACATAGTCCCTGTGGAAGGAGCAGGAATTTGAAGCACATGCCTGAATATATATGATGAATGCTACTGTGAATATGTTTGCCAACACCACGGCTCTACGTGGCTTAGAACAGTCTAGAAGTGCTCATGTATTGATTGTAGGCCTGGCCATGTTTCATTTTATGTGCATCGGTAGGCTTGAGTATGTGTGAAAAGCCATACAAGCATGAAAGGCAAGAAAATGTTTTCTTTATGGACAAAGAAGTTTCATCCTCTTAGCAGGGAGTAATTAATCATTGGTATGCAGTAGTGTTTTTTCCCTGGGAGCAGAGAGTGTGTGCCATACAGTCTTTTAGAGGAACACGTTGTACAGCCCATTGAAATCGGCAGCTATTTACATCTGGAGAATTCCGCAGTGTATCGCTGCCTTCCGCGCTGGGGGGGCGGGGGTGTGGGGTAACCGGCTTCTCTCTTTTCTTAACCAGCCAGGCCGGCTCCCGCTGGCTGTGCTGAATGATATGTGAGTGTAGCAGGAGACCGGTGCCCCCCCCCCCACTTGGACGTTGCCCAAAAGTGTTGCATTGTTGGTACAGTAGGGTTGACCCACAGTATTATTTTTCTCTGGGTTTGAACAGACTCCAGAAGGTATTTTGGCTTGGGTTGGTTAAAGCCAGCTGACTCAGGGTAAAAAAGGGAAGGCCTCACAGACACCCACCCACACAGAACCACACACACACACACACACAGACCCACACACACACACAGGCACAGATATATACTTACTCACAGAATCGCACACTCGGATGTGTGTGCCCCTTTATGTGAGAAAGTAATCGAGTGTGTGAAGAGCTTTCAGAGAATCAGGAATTGTGGGAAGCAGCTGGGGGAAAGCCGTGGAGCAGGAAATGGGAGCCATCTCGCTACTGGGAGAAGAATGTGTATTGTACAAACAAGCTGTTCACCCACAGGGAATGTGTGTTATCATAACAGCTAGCATGCGTGTTGTGATAGCAGTCAGTATCTACAGTAATAAGGATCCCTCTGACACGTGCCTGCTGCCGCTGCTGCTGCTTCTCTCTCACCGATGAGAGAAGCCTGCTGCTGGAGTGTGTGTGTATGTGTGTGTGTCTATTTTTAGCCACGACAGTTCATCGCAGACAGTGTGGCGGTTTCCTTTGTTTCTCCTAAAAAATGCACATTTATTCTGCCCGCGTGCGTTTTTGTCTCCGCGGTGACTCTGACACATCTCGTCTTGTGTGAATCACTTTGTGATTTTAATTTCCTCTACACGGCCACTGTTCACAGATTATGCCATCGTCATGTCACTGGAAGAGCCCTATAAGAGGATTGGTGTCCTTTTTGACATTGATATATTTCCCCACCCCAGGAACTGTTATTCTATAGGTACTGAATATGTATTTCAACAGATATGAGAGCCCTCTGGGTTCACAATGTGTGTACGAGCCTTTTGTTCACTTTGTTTAAGCATTTCAAGGGTTTTTACATGTATCACATATCATTCACTTTGTGCTTTGTGCTTGAAAAGTAACTAACCGGACTAACGCGCTCAACACCTTGGTATATTCACAACTGAGGGCTAAATCCTCCTGAGTGTCAAAATAAACTTCAGAATTAAAGGATGGCACTCACAGTTCTTATTGAAACGTATTTAATCGCCCTACAGATGCCCTTCTTCAACGTGATTATGGCGATTTCACCTTTGACACCTGATAGGCTTAAAGCACCTATTCACCATCCCAGAAGTGGCCATCATGCCTTTGTGGAATGCCTGCATACTGTATCTGTGGGAGGGTCCGTTTGAGCTCTCTCTCTCTCTCTCTCTCTCTCTCTCTCTCTCTCTCTCTCAACCAGTTTGGTCAGTGATGATGCAGTCTCTCTGTAGAGTAGGACACACCTCACCTCTCTATGTTTAGGCTCCAGTTCCTCCAGGATTTCTGTGTGTGAAAGCACATTAAGGGCAGGGAGGTCTCGAGGGCTCCTGGTGTCTTCACCTTGTCTCTCCCAGGCCTCCTCTACATTGTAGCTTGAATGTTATTCCTCATTTGGATAAAAGCATCTGTTAAATGAATAAATGTAAATGTAAGCTGTGTCCAGAGATTTTCCAACATGTCTGGCATCCTCTCAACATAAAAATTAGACCATCTCCAGTAAGATTATGAAGGTTAGCATATATATAAGGTTATACATTATACCAGACTAGCCTACTTCAAGTGGGGAATATCCAGTAGAATACCTGACATTTCTTGTCACTGTGCCCTCAATGCAGTGACAGTGACACTATATGGCCGGTGAAGCTCTCCATAATAGGTCTGCTGTAATGAAGCTCTCCATAGTAGGTCTGCTGTAATGCTGTCTGTCTATTTCTGTCTCCACCAGCATGGCCCTGTGGATCTCTGCATTCCTCAAATGCAGCTGTTTTTTGGGTTGCTCCTCTGTGTGCTGCTTTGGGGCACTGCTCTGGGTCAGGCTCATCCTGTGCTGTGCTGTGCTGTGCTCTCCTCTGCAGGATGATAACGATGGCATCCCCTGGTCGGAGGAGCGCGTGGTGCGCAGGGTGCTCTACCTCTCCCTCAAGGAGTTCAAGAGAGAACAGAAGAGCAAAGTGCTGGGGAAGGAAGGCCACGGCAAGGGGGGCATTAATGGTGAGTGGACAATCATCGTAATAGCCTGTTTAGCACGTTTGCATGATTTTTAATCGAAACACACACACACACACACACACACACACACACACACACACACACACACACACACAATCATACTTTATCTTTTGGTCTTCCTCCCTCCCTTTCTTCCTCTCTCTCTCTCTCTCTCTCTCTCTCTCTCTCTCACACACACACATTTCATACAATATTTCATACAATATAGCATACAATGATTTCAGTCTTCTGGCATTTTAAGACTCACAGAGATTATATTTGCTGTTGTTGTTTTCTACAATAATTTTTGTCCATCTGTAAAAACTCCATTGCAATAATAATAATTCGCTAGTGAAACATTTTGCACAAGGGTCCTTTCATTTTTGTCCATAGCTCTGTTTCAACTCTGAGTGCCTTTGCCTGCATCTATCAAATTGAAGGTGAAAATCACTGATGTTTAAGGAATTCGACTCCAGTAAAACTGCATGAACCGAATGTGTGAAACATTCAAATTTATTGTAACAGGCATGCGTACACACTGTTGCTAAATTCTGTAGCTGACACATTGTTGCAAAAAAAAGGAGTTGACAGAAAAGGATGCTGTTGTCACTTTGGAAACAGTGGAAACAGGCAGCAGTGGTAGCCAGAGAAGAATCTGCTTTCATTTCCTCTTATTGGGGCTCCATTGGAGGCGCTTTCTAGATGCCGCAGGCATATCTCAGGGCAGCCTCGGCTGTCTCCGTCTCAGTCTGAGGCCCAGCGGTAGCCTGACCTTCTCCAGAGCAGTGGGAAGCTGTCCTCAGATCAGCACTCGTCTCCAAAGGAGCGCTCTCTTCTCTTATCGTCTCATTAGGACGGCAACGTGTTGCCCAGGAAACCCACACACTCAAAGCCTCTCTTAATCTTCGGAGTGGGTTTTTTGTCACCAATTGTCTTTTTTTTTTTGTTTAACAAAACCCTTTTAAGTTCTCATGCTTTATCTTGTGTAGGACATCTATATTCCCTTGCCACTACTGTCTCTATTTTGGGAATATCACAGTTAAATGGATGAAAAGCATTGTTTGTGGGCCAGTCGTGGATATATTGCCAGAAAGAGCTCTGCTCCAGTCAGACAGCACTGTGGACACTGCAGTCTTCCCATGATTTTCTATTTTTCTGGCCATTCATTTTTCCAGCTTATTAGACTCACTATTACTTCTTCTGCCATGCTTGCTCCCACTCTTGAGTTTAGTAAGGCAAATTAGGGCCAGAATAAAGCCCTCTCTGTATGGTTTCATTTTCTGAGCCTGGTTTTATTGCACCCTACCAGTCTGAGTCATTTTTCCTCTAATGGCCCAGAGGTGCCCAGAGCAGAGTGCGCTGCCAGCCGGTCAGTCTGCCAGCCAGCCGCGCTTCAGAGGAAGATTAGAGCACGAGGGCACCAGTGACCTGCTCTGCCCAGCCTGCATGGCACTGCACCTGCATCTGCAGACAAAAAAGGCAACTTTGGTGGAGGCGGTGGGTCAGTGTAATCATAGCATAGTCAGTGGCATAGTGGATGAGTAAAGGCCTACAAACGATACTCTGTGGCACCGATGGAGTTCATCTTTATTGACATTTTCTATTGTTAGATAGGACTGTTTTGCAGGGTGAGTGTGTGTCTGTGTGTGTGTGTGTGTGTGTGTGTGTGTGTGTGGGTTGGGGGTGGTGGTTTTGATCATGCGTAGGACAGGGTGCTATTTCGGTTTTAATGGACTGTTTCCTCTGTGGCTAAGAAAAAAACAGAAGAATTTTGTAGAAGTAGTTGTCGCAATTATACTTCTTCAATGGGGCTTTTCTTCTTTGTGTCAGCAATAACAAGGTGTGCTGATTTTTTACAGCTTGTTCAGAAAATCATTTTGTGAAAATTGTTTGTAGGGACATTTAGTTGGCATAAATGAATTGTGGACTTTAAATGTAAACTGATTAAAGAACAGGCAGTTAGTAATCATTGGTGAGCCATTTCGGAATGAAATGCCGTAATCGCACATAAAAGCTGGAAAACCTTCCTCTGTCTGGCCCAAGTTTCTCCACCGGGACTTTTGTTGTCCCCCCCCCCTCCTGGCCCGGCCTCTCTCTTTAATTCTTCGCAAGACTGTGACTTCAAGGTGGCTAACTTGCCAGGAGTTCTCAAGGAATTCTCCAAAGCCCTGGCAGAGAGCCCTGTTAGGGTGCTGTATGAAGGAGAGGGTGAGAGAGAGACAGACAGGGAGAGAGAGAGAGAGAAAGAGAGAGAGTCAGACTTTAGACTGTCCACCTCTGTCAATCCTAAATATGTAATTGTTTTTCCTCTCAGGTGTTTTAGCAAATGGCCATTTGAGTGGATCGAGTTCCAGGTCAACAGCGTCCAAAGGGTTCACGGGCAGCTCCAAGGCGGACCGCTCCCGTCGCCTGGCCCCGAGTCATGATGGAGTCAGCGAATCCTCAGAGGAGGGGCCCGTCCGCAAGAGGTGAGGTTGACCGTCACCCTGTTAATTCCTAAACAATACACCAGAAATGTGTTTGATTACAAGGAAGTACAAGACAATGAATATAGTGAGTGTCAAGCACAAAGCACAGTTCCAGAGACCTCTTTTTATTCCTGATCATTGTGACCGCAAAATCAGCAATCTCTTCACGGCAATCTAAAAGGCATTACAAGAATGCCAGCCACTAATTTCGAACAAAGTGGATGTGTTTGGAACGAGAGAGAGAGAGAGAAAGAGAGAGAGGCAACAGAGGCAATGATTGCCGCTCGCTTTTGTAGTCTCAGCAGAGGACTGCCAGAGATGGACGCGCGACACGCGGCTTTTCCCTCGATGCGTCTGCGGTGAGCTTGGTGCAGGTCCAGTGTGGTGATTAGCAGAGATGGCTGATAAGCAGCGCAGAATGGACCAGTCTAAATGTCACAGTACTTACCGCTATTTGCTTCTCTGACCTTTCTCCAAATGGCTTCTTTTGTTGTTTTTTTAACATGCACACATGGTGTCGTATTTGTATCTCCTTATTCCTCATTTACTGTGACAAGATGGCATTAAAAACACAGTTTTTTTTTCTTGCAGTGTTTGTCAGATGGTCAAGTGAATTACCCTTTTGGCGAGGAAAGGTTTCGTGGAAAATGGCATGTCTTAAAATGCTTGTCCTAATTTGTTTAGGCGTGTAGATTTGTGTGTTGTGTAAGAACAGAGGAGGTTGCACTTCTCCCTTGTAAGGACCCCTTTTTTGTAAGTGTAGAATGAAGAAATCCATTTCAGAAAAGGCAACTAAGCGTACAATGTAGACGGCTAAAGTGCAGCAGGCTAGCTTATTTCTGCTGTAAAACCCCATTTAGAAGACAACAGGACACTGTCCACTGTGATATGTTTATTTTCTTGTATGTTGTTCTGTGATGTTTTTATACAGCCTGGCAGCTAGTGATGTAATGGTTGCTTACATCAATTTGGCAGTTACTACTACATCAGTTTTGCTGAATGTGTGTCAGCTTTCCTTTTCAGGGCATGATTATGAGAGTATAATATTTATACAAAACATTATTTCACCGTAACAGTATCCACTAAAGGCCATGCCTTAGCAGTTGTGTGAAAAGATTGACTTCTGGGGCACATTCTACTCAACTACTTTTGGGAAAATGTCATCCTTGGACCACAATCAGGCTCGAACTGAATAAGCTACTGAATGTGTTCGACTGCTAACCGACAGCTGATACTAATTAACGTAAATGCTGCCGCAGTTACAGATTCGATTGCAGCTCGTTTCGGGCTCAAGCATCCCAGGATGGCAGAGCTGTGAATTTTAACAAGGGGGAAACAGATACCCCTACTGCTGCTGCTGCGGCTGCTGCTGTTGTGTCGTGCGGCTGGCTGTTATTAGGACTGTTGTGTGGTGCGGCTGGCTGTTATTAGGACTGTTGTGTGGTGCGGCTGACTGTTATTAGGACTGTTGTGTGGTGCGGCTGGCTGTTATTACTGCCGCAAACTTCGCCGGGTGTTATTATTCTCCCGGTGCCTCAGATTCTCACAGGTCTCTTTTCCGATCAAGACATGCGGCGGTGTCAAAAAAAACTCGGCCTGCCGGTGTAATTATCACATCCCTCTCATCTGGAGGCAGGAAGCGCTGTCTTGCCTCCCTCTTGAGATGTCTTCTCTCCCTGCACAAAAAAGGGGGTTGAATGAAAAACTGGGCCATTCTGGAAGGAAATGACTTTGTATGAGATAATATCTCGAGATACCCTGCGGATTTTTGATGAGACTATTTCTCCCTCTCTCTCTCTCTCTCTCTCTCTCTCTCTCTCTCTCTAGCTCTCTTTTTCTCTCTTTTCTCCTTCTCCCTGATATGATTGAGTAATATAGTCTTGGGGTCTGAGAGGGTTAAAGCGAAAGGTTAATGTATACACACAGGCGATGCGACGCAATATGATGGTGAATGTGCTCAGGGGGAGAGCTCGCGCGCGGGGCCGAGCTCCTCTGGTCCCTGTCCAGACCCTCCAGCACGCTGCAGGCCAGAGGGGGCTACATAATTGCCCAGCTGCTTCAGCCCCCCTGTGCCGCTTTGCCCGCCTCTGTGCAGAAATAGCAGGTAGCCTGCCTGAGCCTCTAATAATTTATACCAGTGGTGAGGCACTGGAGCCATGTCTGATCCATACCCAGCACTCATGCAAAGACCACTGGTGTCAAATATACAGTACGCTTTCCCCCTTTTTCTTTATATTTAATGGCAAAGGCTGTTATTAGAGTGAATTCTAATTCACACTAAGTGTTAATAAATGGGTTCACCTTGTCAGAAATACATAGAGGTATATGCTCTTATTTGTATATGTTTTGAAAGGCATAACTGGTGTGTGTGCTTAGTTGTATTTTTGTATTGTATATTGTATTAATGTATTGCATTTCTTTGCTGGAACACACAAATAATGTATAATAAAAAATGAAAAAAAGCTATATGCAAATAGGAGTATTTGTTTTAGTTTCCTGGTGCTAGATAAATCATTGGTCAGGATGTCTGTTATTTGTCCTTCCCCTGTGGCCAGTGGTCCTAATGTCTCGTCCCTCTCTGTCCCGCAGGCCCAGACTGCAGGCCCAGAGGAAGTTTGCCCAGTCCCAGCCCAACTCCCCCACCTCCACGCCGGTCAAGATGGTGGAGACCATGCCGCCCAGCCCCGTGCCCCCTCTCAGTGAGCTCTCCAAGCGCCGGCCCAAGACTGAGGACTTCCTCACCTTCCTCTGTTTACGAGGTAGGCTTCACAGAGCTCATGTTCCCTCCTCCTCTTCCTCCTCCTCCTCTTCCTCCTCCCCATGCAAACCGTGCACATTCGATTCTAACTGCTGCTGTGATGCTGTCGTTTGGCCCATCGTGACTCCGGCGCACACAGCAGTAACAACAGAAAAGCTCTTTCTGCAGGCCGTTTATTTTGTCCTGAAACTTCACCCTGCCGCTGTCCCAGGATGCTGCTGCTTTGTTAGCGCGGTTTATTTCCCTCCAACCCTCTGGGCCAGTAAATAGGAATGCAGGTGGTGGTGGGGGTGGTGGTGGTGGACAGCGACGGAGAAAAAAGACTGGCCGGAGAGTACGTCTCATTTTTGCGACACACTTTTCAAAGTCGTTTGAAGGTAGCCGTGTTTTTACTGGCGTGTCCCGCGCTGCGCTGCGGAGGCATCCGCTGACGTTATTTACGGCGCGTGTCTGTCTGCTGGCTCGCCTCCCGGGGCCCCGTCAGAATTATAGGCAGCTGCTCGCGCTCGCGTACAGAGTGGACGGGTGCGGTGCGGTGCGGTGCGGTGCGGAGCGCCACTTTGGGTCTGTTCTTAACCTCACTCTCAGACCCAAATCAGTGTTTTCTCTAAGCATCAGTGACAGCTCTCCTTTCGCCTGTGCCGTGCCCGGTGCCAGTATTTGTTTTCGTGGCTTTATCTGATTACATCGTCATTGGAGGGGGGTGGGGGGTTGGAGAGGAAGGGGGGTGGGGGGTTGGAGAGGAAGGGGGGTGGGGGAAGGGGGGTGGGGGGTTGGAGAGGAAGGGGGTGGGGGGGGGGTGGATGTTTGGAATGTGCACCCTCTGCGGCTGCCCGTTCATTCAGGGCTGGTAGTTCTGTTCATCAGTCATCAGTCAGGGCAGGTAGCGTCTGCTGGTGTCTGTCATCACAGACGCACTGTCTCAGGTTTCCCTCCTCAAGCTCTCTCTCTCTTTCTCTCTCTCTCTCTCCCTCTCTCTTTCTTTCTTCTCCACTGTCGGGGCTTTAACCTTATGAGAATTAATAAACCTGAGACCAAATGTCTAGACCGTATTAAGATAGTTCTTTTATGCTGAGGTCAGTTTCTGAAAAGCGCTTTTAAGTATTTTTTTCCCCTTTCCATCAGAAGGACTTGGCAGCAGTATTTCCATGCGGTGAATGACTGATCACAGCCGACAGGAATACGATGAGGTGCTTTATTGTGTCTGAGCGCGACGCTCATTTACCCCCCCCTCCATATCCTGTTTCGCTCCTTGTAGCATCTAACCGGAACAAAGATGTCTGAATAAAATCAAATTAACTCTTGTCCACATGCACACACACACTCACACTCACAGACACACACACACACACTCTCTCTCTCTCTCTCTCTCTTTCACTCCCTTCCAGTTTCTTTCTCTTCTTCCCTCTCTCTCTTTCTCTCTCTCTCTCTCTCTCTCTCTCTCTCTCGCTCCTCTGTCACACACACACACTCACAGAAGGCTCTGCAAAGTCATGGAGCCCACTGATTAGATTTCCCTTTGACTCTTGGCGGAGGGCAAAGTGGGTTAATGGATTTCCAGACATAAAAAAGCGAATCAAAGCATCTCTTCCACTAGACCTGACCCCTCCCCACCACATCATCACTGACCCTTGTCTGCTAGTTGGCCATTACTGGTTAACACCCCCCCCCCCCCCCCAATTCCCATCCGTCAACCCCCCGGTTCAGTGAGCAGGTGCAGAAAAGTATCCTGCGTTATTTGAACTGTACGCTGGTTCATCGCGAGTGTCATCAGCAACTGTGGCTCAGCCAGAAGAATTCAGTTAAAACTCATTACAATGACAGTCATCTCTGTGCAAGGGCTTGCAGACTCTCTAGTGCTCTGAATGCTGGTTCATGATGTCCATGACAGGGGACTGTGTTGGGCACACCAACTCATAACAGGATTTGTGGTCTTTGTGGTACGTTTTGAAGTCCCTGCAAAAAGAAAAACAGGTTTGAGGCCCCAGTTGCCAGTAAAAGAGAGGCCCCACTTCACGATGGGGAAACTCCCGAACTGTATTAGGGACAGTAGAAGACCGTTGAAGAGGCCTCTCTCTTTGTTAAATGTTTATTTGGCATGAGTAATTTGCCAGCTGTCATCAGCTTCCACAGCATAACAGATTTGCCTTAGAAAAAATACCCCATTATTGTAGTTTTTTTGATAATGTAACTTTGTGAGCACTGTCATGTAAATAGGTTATATCATACTGTATGCACAGACATGCTACTGCTGTGCAGTAAATAGGTTACAGCAAGAATATTATTTTATGAAAACATCCTATTTTTTTCTTCCCAAACTACATGCTACTCCTGAAAGCCATATCTGTCCAGTGACCTGCCACACTGTTGCAATGACGAAGGCTTGTTGCGCTTGTCCTGTCGGGCAGAGGACAATAGTCCAGAGATTTAAAAGCCCAGGACGTCCATCAGAGATGAAGGATGGGATTAACCCTCTACCCCCAAGCTATCAGGAGGCCCAGAGACACCGTCTGAATACCGGCCAGTCCTGCTGTCACATAGAGATTACCTCTTGTCAAGGGGATGTCCTGACCTCTCCCATGCCTGCCCAGGGAGGCCCCCAGTGCTCTCTCTCCATCTCTCTCTCTCTCTCCATCTCTCTCTTTTCCTCTTTCGCTCTCGCTAGATGGCCCTTCCCAGAGCCCCCCGATTTGGGATCACATGCTAGCACATGCTAGAGTGCTGGACTCGATGACCTTCCCCTCTCCGCCCCCCACCACCCCCCGAGATAAATGGCTATTCATGGCCTCCGAAGCGGCCGCTCTGACACAGGCCCTCCATTGTGAGGCCGATGGCGGCCGGGGGGCCCGGGGGGCCGGGGGAGTCTGGCCCTCCGGCGTGGATAAGCGGCGGCCCAGATGAAGGGAGGACGGGGCTGACCAACACCGATTCTGACTCCAGCGTGGCCGAGACATTAGCCACTCGACTGGACCCCCTCAGGGCCCGTCAGCCGAGACCGGGTGTTATGACGCCCCCTCGGCCCCCACAGGCTGTCTGAAGGGGGGGACACATTTCCTCCTTTTCCCTCCCCTTCCTCCCTGTTAAGAGATATATGGTGCTATCATGGGGAGAGGTGTATATTACATGGCCAGTCCTCCCTCTATCTCTCTCTCTCTTTCTCTCTCTTTCTCTCTTTATCTCTTTCCACTCTGCCCCCACCCAATAATCTCTGCCTTTTATTTTCTCCAACTCTCACGATTTTCCTTCCTTTGGCTTCCTTCTCTCTCTCTCTCCCTCTCTCTCTCTCTCTCCCCTGTCTATCTTTCTCTCTCTCGTATCTCTAATTCCTCCTCCGTCTCTTTGGTGCAGGTTCTTCGGCGTTACCCAGCAGCATGGTCTACTTTGGTACTGCCCAGGAGGACGCCGACGTGGAGGAGGACGACGAGGAGGGGGATCAGGAGACGGAGGCAGCGGGCAGCGAGGCGTCCACGTCCTGTCAGTCCACACCGCGGAAACACAAATCACCTGGCAAACCCACCGCCAACGGCCACGGTAGTTGTACACACCCCTTCCACACACACACACACACACACACACACACACACACACACACACACACACACGGGACAGATTTATTACCTTTATGTAAGTCTTTAAACAATCACATTTTTATGAAATAATGCAAATTCTCCCCCTGAGTAGCCATTGGTCAGCTACTACAGGTTTATTCAGTCCAGGGCCAGTTCTGCTTTGTGTGTTTGAACAGGCCAAAGTGTTCAGGTTTTATTATTTCTCCGTGTCCGCGGACGACCAGCAGCCGGCAGAAGGAGCCATTTGGTTCCCATTTTGAGGACCCCAGTGAGCAGTGTAGGGAATAATGGCCCTTGCTTTTTGCCACAACATGAAGTTAATGATCCATGTCCACACTCATCAGAGGCCATGGCTACATGCTCTCACTCTCCTTCCCTTTCCCTCTTACACTCCCTCTCTCTCTCTTACTCTCTCTCTCTCTCTCTCTCCCTATTTCAAACACAGCTGAGGCTGAGGGTACACTGAATGGAAACCTGTCCCAATGCTCAGGTGATAAAAGCATCAGAGCCATATGGAACAGGAGAAAAATATGAGCGGAATCATTCTCACTGGACCTTGTCTAAACACACACACACAGACACACAGAAGAATAATTCAAGAAAGACTCGATTCAAGGCAATATATGAAAAACTTAATCGTCAAGTGCAGTAAAATACATACATCCAGTAGCATTCCCAAAAGATTTCCCTATCTAGTGTTATGTTGTTTTTTTCAGGTTTGTACGAGATTAAATACCTTGGCTCTTTATTATCCTTTAGACTGAGACGTACGTTTTTCTTTGCAAACGTACCCACCATCTTTAGGGGGTCGTGCTATCGGCAGGCCCATTCCCTTGCTCCGTGCATTGTTCTCCCTGATGGCCCATTTCCCCTGTCGGCGCTCTGGCCTTCAGCTGAGGCTCCCTGCCTATTCAGCACAATCTCCGGACCGAAATCGGACACCGCTGTCACCGGAGAGCCTCCCCTATAAACATACTCCCCACACGCACGGACGTACCCTCCCAGCCAGGGCCGCCGCTTCAGCCAGCTCAGGTTCAAAAGTTGAATCTCCAGGCGCTCCCTCTCTCTTTCTTTCTTTCTCTCTCACTCTTCTTCCTTCTTCCCCCATTTTCTCCCCTACATTCACTACGGACAGACTGGAGTTTGGGAGTGTTGGTGTTTGGCCTGTCGATCCCCCCATGCCCTTAGCAGAGAGTGGGTGGTGCTGGGGGGGTGGGGGTGGAGGCCGGGTGGGTGGTGCTGGGGGATGGAGGCCGGGTGTTGAAAAGGGACTCTGTGTGAAGCGAAATTAACTGGGGAGGGAGCCATGTTGGGCCAGCACGCTCCGCAGAGGAATCCAATACAAGGCCGGGCCTAAATGAGACAATTTTATATGCTGCGTTGGCCGAGGGCCCAGTGCGGGTGATATGTGGGTCCCATGGAGCGCCTACAGAGTGGGGCTTTCATTTAGCAGAGTGACCCAAATAGTATTTCACAACTCTTTAATATTTTTATGGCCAACATTGGACACTCTCTTTAAAAAAATGAAATTCAGCTACAGGACTTGCTGTCGAGAGAATGTGCGCAGAAAGCTCCATTTCTGTGGTTGTGTGTATGTGTGTGTGTTTTTGTCACGCGTGTGTGGATGTAAACATCGTAAAAGGTGACACTGGCTCATTATGTTTGGATATATATATATATATATTTTTAAAAAGATTAATTCAGGCATTCCAGACCTTCAGGTTTATGTGTGTAATACATGCTACTTCAGTGATTATTTGTTGAAGCTTTTTAGTATTCTTAAAGAATGATCTTGAAGCAAAAGCCAAAGTAATCACATAGGGGCATAGAAAAAAATAGTGGCAGTCAATGTAATTCACAACATATAGAAGCTTAGGTCATCTAGCTGGCAGTCAGTGTATTTAACAGGCTGTAGGGACTCACGCACACACAGTGGGTTGAAAGTATGTTTGCCTGAGGTAAAGGCTGGTTAGCCTGGCTCAAACATTGACATTATACATTATCATTCCTCACTGCGCTGTATTATTTCTCATGTAAGTGTTCACGGCATTGTTAGTCACTGTGGTGGTGGGTGAAAGCACCTGCTGACTCATTGCATGGTGCTATAGTGTATTCATACCCACTCACTCTCCTCCTGTTCTCTCCTCAGTTTTCAGTGGCCAGGCCAAAGCCGCGGGAGTGAAGGAGGTGAGCCTGCGGTCCAGGGGGAAGGAGACCCCCCAGGCGAGGGACAGGAGCCAGAGGGAGCAACGCTCCGACCACGGCGCCCCGGCTCGCGCCTCCACCACCCACAACCTGAGGCCTAGCCGGGCGGTGCAGGAGCGGCCACTGCAGGTCTGCCCTCCACCTCACACTCGGCTCAACCACCACCCTCCACCTCACACTCGGCTCAACCACCACCCTCCACCTCACACTCTGCTCAACCACCACCCTCCACCCTCCACCTCACACTCTGCTCAAGTCTCTGAGAATATCATACACATTTGTCACTTATTTCAAAAGGCAGCAGGGTCATGCAATGATTGTTTGCCTATGGTGTATGCGTGTGTGTGTGTGTGTGTGTGTGTGTGTGTGCACTGTGCAATGATTTACAGTGAACTCAGTTGGACTACGTGCTGTATCATAGGTTAAGTGAAAGCCCTTGCTTAATGATTAAATGCAATCCAAAGAACTATTAGTCGGAACAGGTCCTTTTTCTTTTCCTTTGAATGCATACACTGAGCTAGCTGATTTCAGTCATTAGTCAAACCTCACTAAAGAGATGGAGAAGCTGCTGGTCTCACTTCAGGCACACTGGCACTGAGTCAAGGAAAAAGTTGAAAACCCTTTATTGAAGTTGGGGCATATCAACAGTAAAAATGGCGACCGGTTCAAACCGCTTTCTGGGTCTTCGTCAGGGTGTGGTCTGGGGTCTAATCTCCTTGATTGGCAAACTGGATTAAAGCACTCACTGCTAATGAGTAGGCTACATGCACCCTATGTGAACACAAAGTAATGGGAAGCATTGTTTTATGTGTGCAGACCGTGGAGTGTACAGTAGGCTACATTTGTGCTATGCTACGCTGGAGTCCGGCGGCTCTGCATACTGCGCCATAAACAGAGGTGCCAAAACAACTCCAGCCAGAGAGTAGTAAAGTAAGGAATGAATAAATGCCCATTTGATGGGCAAATGAAACCACAATCACGGCGGGCACCATGAAAACTACTGGCCCACGTTGCCAGTTTAGTCAGAAACGGTTCATCAATCAGGGGGTTCGAGTGAGAGACTCGAGCACTTATGAGATTCAGAGCAAACGTTACGTGGCTTGTTTCGGTTCTCCCTGACAGAACTCTATGTCAATTTAAATCCATTCACTGTTTGGAAACAGAGCAGAGCTTTGGTCCAGGAAAAAACAACTAGGCTACATTAATAACATCTTGTTACACAAAATCAAAACCTTCGACTGATAACATAAATCAGACATGAATATAACATTAAGCTTGCCATTTTAAATCCACTTAAACATCAGGGTGAATTTGACCTATTTGGCAGCTGCGCAGCACCCCGCGACTGTGATTTACAAGGGTCATGGAAAACTGGTTATAACGGGAGCCCATTCAGTGACTGAAGCTTAAGGCTTTGCGATTTTCGGCCATTGCGTCGGTGTTGCGGAGGCTCTGTGCTGCGCTGAGCCCGAAGTTTCCTGTCCTTGTGCCAGCGCTTCCTATGGACTGCAGAGCTGCAGATGGTTCACTTTAGCCTTCCCACCATCCTGCAGCAGGGCTATAGCAACACATGATGTCATCTGCCTCCCGGTGGCCAGATCCTCCCCTCCCACCCCCCAACCACCCCACTGACTCACGTGTGCACAAAAACCAGTTCAGAACAATAGGACCGTATGTGCATAGAGACATGCAGACTGGCTTTAAAGCTACACCTTGGTATGTGTGTGTGTCTGTGCTGAATGTAAGCGTGGATCTTTAAGCCGGTGTGTATTAAGCACAGCGCAGGCAAAACCGCCGCCCCTCCCCCACTCTCCCTCTCCCTTGCTCTCTCTCTCTGTCTCTCTCTCCCTTTCCCTTGCTCTCTCCCTCGCTCGCTCGCTCACACACATTTCTAGGCCGAACAATCGCTTTACATGGCTGAGCTCACGTGCCCGCTGTCTCTGCAGAGCTGAGCAGTGCTGTTGAGCCCCCTAGTGGTGACTGCGGAGCCTGCTGGAGATTAGTTACACAGTGGACCCACTGACCCCGTTTCAGACATGCATGCTAATACTTACAGGCTGGCTTTGCTTGAGTGCATATGAAAGGTGTTTTGGAATGATACGTTGGTTACTGCTTGTTAGCTTGTTTCATGGCCTGAATTACAACCTAGAGAGGTTAAATCACTCCAGCTAGAAGGGTGATATCACACAATAATAAATAGTATAGATAGTGCACTAGAAATAAATTGACTAGAGAGGCTAGAAAAGTTTACTTCAGTTAAAAAGGTTGTATCATAAAATAATAAATAAAATAGGAAATAAATGTACTAATTATATCTGGATATGATCTAGCAGGCAGTAACCAACTTTACCTTCTTCATATGCTTCCAGGTTTGGAATTATAATGCTCATTTGTGTTTCTGGTCTCCAAAGGTTTCTAGAATAAATGGAGCATTGCGGGAATCTTCCACCAGCACGCGGAAGGCAAAACATCCCCTCCCCCCGCCTCCGCCGCCACCACCGCCGACCAAAGCTGTGAAGTACCCCAAGGGCCACGTCACCTACACCAAAGCGAGGTTGCTCAAGGAGGCCAAGCTCAACCCGGGCGCCCGCACCAGCCAGTCGGCCACCTCACGCACCAACAGCCACAGCCACGCCAGCAACACCAGCCAGCCCCCCCACAAAATCAACTCAGGAAAAGCCAGACAGAGCAGCCAGGTCAAGACCGTCCGAGCGGCGCTACCCCCCAAGGCCGACGGCTGCTCGCGGCTCAATGGCAGGAGCAGCGGCAGAGGCGAGGCAGCCGGGGAGACACGCCAGATGCCGCGTCAGCCACCGCCGCCGCGGCGTAACGGACTCAGGCAGTCAAAGAGACAGCTGGAGGCGGCCGGGGGAGGCACTAGCCCGGCCAGGAACAGTCCAGAGGTGGGCATCAAAAAGGTCAAAGTGCAGGTGGTGTCTCCGGAGACAAGCTGCAAGAAGGCTGACGCTGTTCCAGCCGAGCCACACGTGCCGGAGAAGGTTGCCGCAGAGACAGCTGTGGAGACAGCCGCAGAGACGGCATTGGCCGTGCCCAGCAACGGCGACGCGTCGGCGGCGGGCAGCCAGCAGACGGCGGCCTCCCAGAGGCCCAAGCGGGTGTCGGCCGGGCGGCTGATGTTTACCCGCCAGGCTCAGCCCAGGCCACCGCCTCCGCCACTGCCACCCTTCCAGCCGCCGCAGCCCAAAACTGCCCCGACGCCACCAGCACTGCCGCCGCCCGCCGAGCCCCCGAAACCGGCCGAGCCCAAAGCGGCCCGCGAGAGGGAGCGGGGCAAGCGAGGCGCTGGCACGGGCACCAGGACAGGGGCGGACGCAGGGGCGGGCACCAGGACAGGGGCGGACGCAGGGGCGGGCACAGGGACAGGGACGGGGGCGGACGCAGGGCCGAGGCAAGGGCCATTCGAAGGCGTGACGGACGTGCCGGTGTTCGAGCCGTCGGCGCAGGAGTTCCAGGACCCGCTGGCGTTTGTGGCGCGCGTGCGGGAGCGGGCTGAGCCGTTCGGACTGTGCCGGATGGTGCCGCCCCCCTGCTGGCGGCCCGAGTGCAAGCTGAAGGACGAGATGCGCTTCGTCACGCAGGTGCAGCACGTGCACAAGCTCGGACGCCGCTGGGGCCCCAACGTCCAGCGGCTGGCCTGCATACGCAAACACCTCCGCACACAGGCCATCTCCCTGGACGAGCCCCCACTCATCGGTATGTGGCCAACTGTGTGAAAATGTACAGTATCTGTATGGGGGTGTACATGTGTGATTATTTAGACAGTATTGGAATGTATGGATGCAAGTATGAGGCTCTTTATGTAAAAATGGAATATTGTGTGAAAGGTTTTGTTGTTTCTGTTGTGTCTTAATGCACCTGGGGCTGGCAGCTCAGTAATCACACTGAGACATTTGAAATGCTGGATGACTGAGAAAACATACTGTAATACTTTACCCTCCAGACATTCAACAGTCATTAGAGCTTCAGCTAATAATGATAGACATGATCGTGTTCAAACTTGTCATTATGACACATTGATTTAGAACAGTGGTGTTGCTGTCTTGCAGTTTGAGTGTGTGTGTCTTGCTGTAAGTGCTTGTCAAGATGGTGGAGGAGAGTGTGTTTGTGTTGCTTGAGAGAGTGACCAGCTAAATCAGGATTACGCCGAGTCCGCCAAGAGGCTGCCTTTGATGAGATTACGCAGGGATAGAAACTGTCGCCCTGCTCACACATACACACACACGCAAACACACCACACACACACACACTCACACACACATACACACACATACACAGATCACACACACACAGACACACATGCATACACACACACACAGAGACCACACACACACCACCTCCACCCCGCCACCCCCACACACACACACACACACCCTGTCCCACACACACCCTGGCTGAAGTGGGGAAGGTTGAGAGCCACGGCAGGCTAGCATGCCAGCTCTGGCCCGGCGGGCACCAGGCGTCTTGAGAGCCGCGAGCAAGATGAAAGGGCGCCGCCCGCGTCAGGCTGGGCCCACGCTGGCATCGTGACGGGCCGCCAAGAAAGCCTGTGACAAATGGGGAATGTCGGGGTGTGGGCAGTGGCCGCAGGGGGGAGGGGATGAAGGTGGAGCTAAAGAGATTTTCAGTGTGTGTGTGTGTGTTTGTGTGTGTGTGTGTGTGGGGGAGAGAGAGATGAGCGAGAGAGTGAGAAAAAGAGTGAAATAGAGAGGGAGAGGATTAACCATCCCCTACAGTTTCAACAACAACAACAACAACAGTAGTAATCACACACACAAGTAAACATCCCATGTTTTATTCACGCACCCTCCCTTGTACAAGATTTATATTTAAGCTCTGTACCTCCTCTCATTTCTGTGCATTTGTGTGTGTGTGTGTGTGTGTGTGTGTGTGTGTGTGTGTGTGTGTGTGTGTGTGTGTGTGTAGGGGGCTGCGAACTGGACCTTGCTCGCTTCTTCCAGCTCATCAACGACATGGGCGGCATGCAGCAGGTGAGCGACCTGAAGAAGTGGAGCCGCCTGGCCGACCTGCTGGGCATCCCCAAGTCAGCGCAGGACCGCCTGGCCAAGCTGCAGGAGGCCTACTGCCAGTACCTGCTCTCCTACGACTCGCTGCCCGCTGCCGAGCGCGCCCGCCTGGAGCGCGAGGTCCTCGCCGACAAGGAGCAGCTCGAGAGGCACAAGGGGCCTCTGGAGGGCCAGGCTGACCACTCCCAGCAGGCCCTGCTGCTGCTGCCGCGCAGCGAGCCCAAGAACGGCCTGCTCAATGGCGTGCTGCACCCGAACGGCGCGCACCACCACCAGGGCAGGCTGAGGGAGCTGCAGCTGGACACGGGCGGGAAGGCCGGCGGCGCCAGCGGCACCAGCAACGGCAGCAGTAGCCGGCGGAGGACGGCGTCACAGGAGAAGAGAGCAGGAGGAGGAGGTGAAGAGGAGGAGACAGAGCAACAGGGTGGTGTACTGAGTGACCAACATAAGTGCGTCTATAGGGTATGTGCACTCGTAAACAATGGAATAGAGGAATCCTTTTAATGCCAAAATAACCAGAAGTCTTTAAATGTCCTTGAAAGAAAAGAAGAAAAAAAAACATGAGTGACATGAGACAACATACATACTACACATACATACTATACCATGCACAACAATAAACACAAACAACAACAATGCAACAATCAGATTTGAAGAGACAAAAGGGTGCATTAAAAATGACTGATTGCTGAAGAGCACTTAACACATAATTGGCAGCCGGAGGGTAAATGCACTGGACTGGTCAGTGGGGATGGGTGGGCTCATGGCCAGTCTGCGCTGCCCTCCTGACTGGGGATAGAGAGAGTAAGCTGGAGCTGGAGATGGAGGTGGTGCAGGGTGCCACCAGTCTTGCAGAGACAAGTCTGTCTCCAGGGCATATTTTCTCATGGGATTATTGCCCAGGGCACTCAGGCACACACATACACACACACACACACACACACACACACACGCACAGACACACACACGCACAGACACACACAGACACAGACACACACACACACACACACACCACACATACACACCACACACACAGACCACACACAGGATTAAGTTGATATGTCTTCACTGCACTGGAAATAAGTTGCGATGAAAGCATTGGCAAATTAGCCTGATGCACCTCAAATAAGTCCTGTTAGTTAAATACAAAATCACAATTTTCTATGTATTCATTTCTGAAAACTGTTTTTTTTTTTCTCTCAGGGGAAATCCATGTCCCTCACAACATTCTTCAGGACAGCAAGGAACACCATGAACATGTGCTTCAGCAAGGAACCTGACGCAGCGGAGGTAGAGGTCAGTAAGTGATCAGCCACACTTGGAGCGTCCCTGATGGATCATTAACCTCCTCTGTCTTTTCACTCCGTCTGGGATGTACTCAGAGGGATTGCACGTCATTCTTAATCTGTGTGTGTGTGTGTGTGTGTGTGTGTGTTTGTGTGTGTGTGTGTGTGTGTGTGTGTGTGTAGGAGGAATACTGGAGGATCGTGGAGGAAAGGGAAAGCCATGTTGCGGTGCATTGTGGGAGGATTGACACTAAGACACATGGGAGCGGCTTCCCTATGGGCAAGTCTGAGCCATTTTCAAAGTAAGTGCACAGTTCAAACCTCGCATGACGCAAAAATGTCACTAACTACTACCAACCACTAGAAAACTAGTGCCATTTAAATGACAACAGAGCTTTTAACGAAGCTGCCTTATATTCTCTCTGTCTGTAATGCTAGTCCTTATAGTTCTCCTCTGTGTATTATCAGTCCGGTAATATGCAGTTCAAGACCTTAGATCCCTTTGGAAATGAGAATGAAATGAGATGCAGAGTTACTGAAATTAGGACAGCATACTGCTACACATAGTAATCTTTTTTACTGTCTGCGTCTGACCAATGCTGCGTGTTCTAACTTCAGGCATGGATGGAACCTCACTGTCCTTCCCAATAACTCAGGATCCATCTTACGTCACCTCGGTGCTGTGTCTGGTAGGTGCTCGCATCGCGTGCCATACACGGCCTTACGACAGATAACGGAGTTCCATGTCCACTTTACAGACTGTAGTGTGGCTCACTGAAAGCCTTGTGTTTCCCTCGCTGTGCAGGAGTGACCATCCCCTGGTTGAACATTGGCATGGTTTTTTCTACCTCATGCTGGTCTCGGGACCAGAACCGCCTTCCGTACATAGATTACCTACACACTGGTGCTGACTGTATTTGGTGAGTGCAGAATGAGCCTGATCTTCCGATATTTTATGCCATTTGTACCCCCCTCTTAGTCTAGTTGCATTTTCTTGAACCCAGAAATGTTGAGTACCCTAAAGTTTTATTGCAGAAATGTCATCTATAGGTCTAGTGGATGGAATTCAACTTGGTTCCTAAAAGTTGCTCTTTGGGTAATTTGTATAATTAGCATAATAAGATAATTAAGACACTACAGGTGAATAGGGTAAAAATGTTACCTAGCTATCACCATGAAACTTTCCCAGTTGATTACTTATGTTAAGATGAGAAATAAATGTATTGCATGTTTTTCTCTATGTTAATGTTTAAATATGTAAATTAGGCCCTATCTCATTAAATATGCGCTCATTTGCTTACAAACAAAATCAGATTGTGTGATAAAGCTAGGCTCAACATTCTGGGTTGACTATTGGGCCTATGGGGGATGCAACTAGACTATATGTCAGATATGCATATGCCTCTTCATCAAGAATCTATTTAGATTCTTAAATGGTTACTGTGCAACTTGTAGATCATGTAATAATTCACCCTCTGCTTGATATAACTCTCACTTCTGAAGGTCTGTCTAGATAGACAGGCTGTAAGACCTTAGAAAAAGCACTGACAACCTATATAGGTTATCTGAGTAACTGAAAGGTGCAGACACAGTGATGGGCCCCCCCACTAGGTTCTGACCCCCAGTGCTGTCGGCAGGTACTGTATTCCCGCTGAGGAGAAGACGAAACTTGACAAAGTAGTTCACACACTGCTGCAGGCCAATGGGACTCCGGGACTGGAGATGCTGGAGAAAGGCATCATGGTGAGTGAGCGTGAACGCCAGCACAGCACAGCACAGCACAGCAACGCCCCTCTTTGACC
This sequence comes from Alosa alosa, assembly GCF_017589495.1. Taxonomy (NCBI): domain Eukaryota; kingdom Metazoa; phylum Chordata; class Actinopteri; order Clupeiformes; family Clupeidae; genus Alosa; species Alosa alosa. The sequence goes on from NC_063201.1 coordinate 26,000,322, forward strand.
TACCTGATACTCTCTCTACTCTCACGTAACACTGGACTCATAATGACAGTGTGTTAGAATAAAGCAGGTAGATGGTTTTATGGTAGTGTGGTATAGAGGTATAGTTGCATTGCCAAATTTATGCATATTCTATACAGATATCTATTCAAATTTCTCTCTATTGACTGCAGGGATTAAACACTGTGGCCCCTGTGGAGAGCTGAGAATCTTTGTGACCCCGTGCGTGTGTATGTGTGTGTACCTGTTGCTTTAGATCTCCCCCGAGGTGCTGTGTCGAGAGGGCATCCGAGTCCACCGCACGGTCCAGAAGAGTGGCCAGTTCATGATCTGCTTCCCAGGGACGTTCATGGCCAAGGTGTGCTGTGGGTACAGTGTGTCGGAGACGGTGCACTTTGCCACTGCCCAGTGGATGACCATGGGCCATGAGGCTGCTAAGGTAAGCGGAGAGGGTCAAGAAGCACACCACTGATTTTGCCAAAGGAAAAGGGTTATTCGGAGACATACTCATTGAGACATAACCATTAAAAGCAAAAAAGTGAAAGTAAATATATGCCTATGCTTGTCAAATTATACAAGCGAGGCTCCTGTTCAAACAAAAGATGACTGGACAAGGTGTTGGAGTACCTTATCTCATTCTCTTCCTCTGTTTGTCTTTCTGTCACTCTTTCTGCCACCAGTACTACAAAGCTAAAAGATTAATTTCTTTTATGAGAAGTGCTCAGAAGTCACTCAGAAAAGCAAACAAATGAACACAAAAAAGTACTTAGTCATGTTCCATGTAACACTAGCACTCTATAATTCAAATAAATATTGCATTGGTCTCTCTCTCTCTCTGTTCCCTCTCTTTCTGCCGTTCACATTCATTTATCTCGTTTGTACAGGAACTGAAGCGTCGTCGGATGGAGGAGCCGTTTTCCACGGAGAGGCTGCTTTACAAGATGGGCATGTTTGAGTCCAGACGGGAGAACAAACATTTGCAGAGTACAATCTCCTCACTTCTCAGAGATCTCAGGTATAAACATGCATTAGGAGGACATAAACACAAACAACCTTTAAGGAGATAAATGTAAACCAACATAAATTCCAAAGACACCTAAACCATTCATCATAACCTCATACTGCTACCGAATTACACACTCACAACACAAGGCTAAACACACCTGTGCCTTGCTCCTCTACAGGGACACAGAGATTAGCCAACGGCAGGATCTGTTTAAGGCCGGGCTGCGTTCGTCGGCGCGCTACCGGACGCTGGACAGCAGCCAGCCCCCCACGGAAGGCCGGAAGAAGCCGAGCGCGCGGTTGGCCGAGGACACCTCAGACCGGCGCTGCCAGACCTGCCAGCACCTGTGCTACCTGTCCATGGTGGGTGCCAGACAACATGGCCTCTGCATGCCACACAGCCCTAGTGTAACTGACCACAGGGAGCACGCTCTGTGAGATGCTTAGTTGGAGGCTGCAGCACAGTAGACGGCGGACAGTTATCATTAGGGATCATTAGGTTGACTAATAGTGGTGTGAATGCAGTTTGAATAGTTGTATGATTTTGTGAGATCTGTAGTGAGAGATTGTTGTGAAGTATGTAATCCACAGCACTGACATAAATAAGTTCACAAATTGTGTTTCAAAGTAGTAACAAATCAGTTTGATTGATGTGCAACAGTGCAAGCGCTCATTACTCTCTGAAGTTTTAAACCTCTTTGAGATTTATTTCAATATGAGAAGTTTGCTTGCAAGGTAATAAGGCTTATTCAGTGATACACTTATAATGCATTAATTGAAAATGACAGGAGGCCTCCGAGGTCATTGCAGATCTGTCTACTAATGCAGTTTTATGCCATGTTAGCAGTTTGTTTCAGTGCTAACTCTCCTTGCATACTGGAGACGCTCCTAGCTTGTGAAGTGTTATGTGTTTGGGTGGATTCCAGTGCAAAAGCAGTGCCTTCGTCAGTCACCTTAAGGGAATATCCCATCATAAGTCGAGGAATGACAATTCCACGGTTTGGGTGGATCCTTGGGGTTGCCTTTTAATTTCACGGTTAAAAGCTGAACGCACTGTAAGTAGACATGTGTTTTGCTGCTTACCCTATCAATATCCAGTGGAAATATGATAATAAAATAATAATAATACAATTTATTTATATAGCACTTTTTAACCACAAGTGCTTTGCAGACAAACAAGCAAAACAAACAGTAGCAAACTTAAATGATAATAAATAAAAGGGTCATCTAACAGGGTAAAAAATAGAGAAAATAAAGAATGTGAAGACAAACCGAAGGTTGTACTGTATACCTGATAACATATATGATTTATGTTATCATAACTTGGTAATCCAATTTTCCGCATCTCTTTGTAGACAGCCAGTCCTTTGAGAGAGTGTGGCTCATGTTGTTGGCCTTTGGGCCGTGTGGTTTCCTCAGGTGGTCCAGGAGAGCGATAACGTGGTGTTCTGTCTGGAGTGCACGCTGCATCTGGTCCAGAAGCGACGCTCCTCCAGGGGTCTGAAGATGATGTACCGCTACGACGAGGTAAGAAGGGCTCACGGGCCAGCACCCCTCAGCAGAGTTCAGTCTGCTCCTCTCAGTGGTACGTAATTGCAATATTATGCAGGTGCTCAACTGCAGCCCCAGCCTGCTAGCCTGACATCTGTTTCACTGATGTGAAACATGTCCTGTGTCTGACATTAGTAATGCAATTAGTGTTGGTGTTTTGGGGTATTTAGGGCATTTTGAGGGTGTTTTGGGGTATTTAGGGCATACTTATTTTGATTGGTGTGTACCAAAGGCCTCTGAGCAGAACACTCTAGAATTTTTGGTACGTACTCTACATGTTCAACCTGTTGAACCAACACGTTGAACCTGTTTGTGTGGATGTGATGTGTCTACGTCTGTGTGTGTAATCTGTGGTGTGTGTGGATGTGTATAATGTGTAATGTATGTTGCCATGTGTGTGTGTAATGTGTGTGTGTGTGTGTGTGTGTGTGTGTGACAGGAGCAGATGAACAGCCTGCTGAGTCGCGTGAGTGGGAGGGTGCAGGAGAGGAGCAGCGAGAGGAGGAGGGCGGAGCCTCAGGCCCAGGCCCCGCCTCCGTGCCCAACACCAGCACAGCGCAGCCCCCGTGCAGCCAGGAGATCCACCCAGACCCCCAAACACACCGCCAGCCCTCAGATGTGACCCCCTACACACACACACACACACACACACACACACACACACACACACACACACACACACACACACACACACACACACACACACACCTCAATCACCTGATACACTCCACCTTTCAACTTTCTGAAAAACAATCCCCCACTCTTACACACACCAACCCTCAGCATTAACACACACATACACACAAATACCTTCCCAACAGAGATGGAGGACCTCTTCCCTGAAAGCACGAAAAATCTTTTTGCACTAGTCCTGAGGTCAACTGTTTCTCTTTTTTATCGTTATTTTATATGAGTTGTTTTTTTTAGATCTGAGTATTTTCTGGTTGTTTTAGCATTACGTTGAATATAGATCTATACGTAAATACCAATATATCTATTGAATTACCTTCTGTTTTGTGCTCAAATGGTGCTGTAGTTTCACTCTCTTCCACACTAGGCCTGCCTGCTCTCCTCCTCTAGACGCCCCCTGCAGGTCACCCCCCGCAGTGAAAAAAAAAAATCAGCCAGGTAGTGCAGACTGAGGTTACTACAAAGAAGTCACACAGCAGTTTTAAATATAAGCTATTTTGTAAATCAGAAAGTAAAATTATTATTATAAAAGAGACACCTTCCCGCTGGCCCCAAAGTCAGCAAAATTAGAAAATGCCATGAAAACGTTTCAGACCTATGAATAAGGTTTCTAAGAAATGAAGCCATTAATTTTAAGCTTTATTATAAATACTAGGATACTACTTTATTTCAGTTGTAAGAAATAAGAACCCCAACCCCCACAACCCCCCCCCCCCTCCTTGACATTATGTCATGCAAATTAGATTTTACCAAAAAAAAACAAAAAAACAATAAAACCCACACAGATGCTAAAATTACCCTTGTTACACTTGTGCTAAGCCAATACCTTATCTTTTTGTGCTCTAAACTCAAGCTGAGGGAGAGCATGGTGGGTGGTTCGAGGCGAATCGACGGTGAAGACGAAGGGTATTAGCCTTACTCACCCTTTTGGAACCTTCACCTGCCTCGGCGAGCCCTCCGCAGGGTCACGCTTGTAACATATATAAATAAGTGCTGCTTAAATCATGAAGTATGGCATAGTGGTGGTCCCTAGTTTTTTAGCTTTAATTTTATAATAAAAAGGGAAATGTTAAAATAATAATAATAATAATAATAATAATAATACATAATTATAACAATAATAATAATAATAATATAGGTACAGTAGTAGCTCCTGTTGTTGCACTGGCTCCCGATTCTTTAATCCCAACTTTATCGTTGCTTCCCTAAAAATTACTGAACTGTATTAGAGATAATCAAACACAGAGTTTAGTGTTTTCCAGAGTTGTGGTTGTCTAGTTTTTGTTTGTTTTTTAAGGCCTTACAGTGTTTTATGATGTTTTTTTTTTTTACAGTAAACCTTGCTTGTCTTACATTTTATTTATAAGCACTGAATTTTCCGCTCTCCTATCAAAAGTTATGTTATTACAGTTTTTTCACTTTGCAGGTTTGTACTTCTAAGTTTGAATAAATAAACTATTCCACTGTCAATCCTTCACATCTCAAATGTCTGTGCTATTCTAACATGTCCTTATACAGTAATTTATACAGTAATTATTGTTTATTTATTATGAGGCAATACAGTCCCGTGTATTTTTTTTATGTATTATCTGTGGGCTCATACTAAGCTAAGACTCTCAGGTTCACAGACTAGTACTGTATACTCCCATGCAAAATAAGCTTGGAGAAACGCATTTCTTTTTCAGGACAGAGTCAGTTCAACAGTGTCCAAAGGCACAGCTGAACCACTATGAAGCACTACTCTTGGCTTGACACCATTAAACTCGGAGGACAACGTGCATGTGCACTTCAGTGAGGTGCTACCCATGCGGTTGGACCACTTCCTCTACTACTGTCCACGAGCGCAGCAGAGTAGTGGATGGAGCCGCTCTCTCACCTCCCACCAGATGTGCGATGAGGACGTGACCGTGGAGTTGGGCGCATCTCAACGCAGACACAGTGCGGAGTAGTTCTGTTCAGGGGAGCTGAAACGATGTTCCATGAACCGTTGGACGTGAGCAGAGGAGTGCTGGTGTGCAGCGTGGAGGAGAGCAGCCAGCGATGCGGAACACACACACACACACATCTTCACCTCCTTGCTCCCCTGCGGGGTGCAATCATACGTTTCCCCTGATGGGCTGCTGTGATTGGCTGCGATCACTCTTCTCCCAGTGTGCAGTCCTGACAGCTTGTGTGCAGACATATGGCCAACAATGTCAAGGGCTGTTTAGGCTGCAGCGCGTCTGCATGTTAGTATTCATGTCTTAGCGGAAACCTTTGGAGGAGAGGGATGTGAGCACAAGCATGCTGGAGGCATAGTTCTAGCACTGCGTATCTTTATGTGTGTGTGTGTGTGTGTGTGTGTGTGTGTGTGTGTATGTGTGTATGTATGAATGTATGTATGTTTTTGTCTGTGTGTGTGTGTATGGGGGGGTGAACAGCAATAGCAAATCAAAACAAAGTCTGCAGCAATGACTTCACAAAGACTTGAACTGATTGTGTTAATAGCAAGAATGAAAAAAAAAAACACTTTTATTTGTTCTAGATACACCTCTGTTGGGGATAGGGGGGAGATCATTCCCATGTAATACTGAGAAAAATTGTAGAATATATGATCTACATTGATTTGCTGGAAAAAGCAGAACAAACAAACAAACAAACAAACAGGAGCATCCCAGACAGGAAGTGCTGCTCCTGAACACACACAGTATTGTCAGTCTGCACACGGGCAACATTTCTGGAAGGAAAGGAAAGTGTCCAGTGTTTTAAGAGTCTGAGCGAAATCTCTCTGCAGTCTCTGCTTTGATCGCTTTTCGTCTCGTTTTGCCTCCCGCCGTGGTGCTCACCCACGGGGTCACGGGGTCAGCGAGTCGCTGTCGTCCGAGATCCTGGGCGGCTCGTCAGGCTCAGGGAGGACGGTCAGCACTGTGTCTGGCTGCACGTCCTCCTCGTCGGACGCCACCACCGGCGCGTCCCCCAGGCTGGTCTCCTCTTCCTCCTCCTCATCCTCCTCGTCGGGCCCTTCCGTCTCCAGGCTGGCCGACTCGCTGCGGGTCGATGCCGTGGAGGCAGAGGGGAGGCCATGGCCCAGTTCCACCCGAGTGGGCACCTTCAGGGAGATCTCAGCTTCAGCGCTGGACAAGGAGTCCTGCTCCGGACCTGCAGAGAGACAGAGAGACAGAGAGAGAGAGAGAGAGAGAGAGAGAGATTTCTGTAATGTTACTGTATGGTCTTTGCTTTGGCAACACTGTTTATTTCTAAGGGCCCGTCTGTAAGTCCAGTCATTTCTTTATACAGTATACTCCCGATTTCGCATTTCTCTCTATGGAGCTCCCCCTACAGCCTTGGGGCTGCATATTTCACAACCGTCTTTTTGGTCTTTTTGCTGTCTCTGCCAAAATGAACATCTAAAAAATGAATGAAAAATCTAATGAAAAATTTAATAGCTAGCCGCATGGCTAACCGGTGCTTGAGGGGGGCGTGTGTATGTCCAGAGAATTTTAATTCTCGCTCATTCTCGCTTCTCACAGGACTTGCTGATTCAGACACTGACGATAGTGCAGATCTTGCAAGGCTGGTTCTCTGCTAGGAGACGGTAGGGGGAGCAGGGAAAGCCACCATTCTCGCCACAACAGGTCATTTAACCATCACAATGATTTCTAAACTATTTTATTAACTTGAAAATGTTGCATAGGGGGCCTTTAAATAGGCATGCCAATAAAGCACAATTAATTGAAAAGAGCTGAATGAAGAGAAAGTAACTGGGATTAAAAGAGAAAGCGAGAGCAGGATTGAAATAACGCAGATGGAAGGGAGGAGGGAAAGGGTGAAGCATGGAAGAGTGAGAGAAAATGAGTAGGAGGTGAGAAGAGTGAAGGTGAAAGGAGAGAGAGAAGAAGTGAATGGAGAAGGAGATGGAGGTCAGAAAAGTGTGAATAGATAAACAGGAGGAGGCACAAAGGGAGGAGAGGGGAGCAGCCCAGTCTAGAGGGAGGAGAGGAGAGCAGCCCAGTCTAGAGGGAGGAGAGGAGAGGAGAAGAGAGCAGCCCAGTCTAGAGGGAGGAGAGGAGAGGAGAAGAGAGCAGCCCAGTCTAGAGGGAGGAGAGGAGAGCAGCCCAGTCTAGAGGGAGGAGAGGAGAGGAGAGGAGAGCAGCACAGTCTAGAGGGAGGAGAGGAGAGCAGCCCAGTCTAGAGGGAGGAGAGGAGAGCAGCCCAGTCTAGAGGGAAGAGAGGAGAGGAGAGGAGAGCAGCCCAGTCTAGAGGGAGGAGAGGAGAGCAGCCCAGTCTAGAGGGAGGCACACAAATGCCTAAATTGCATTTGAAGTGAGCACTCAAACATCTGCTACCTATAAAAAACATCCGGCTGTCTCCTCAGGGATTGGCACATTTGATATGTGCACTGGCTAATGCTTTCACATTAAAGTGAGTGGTTTCATTAGATCGTGAAGTGATTAGCAGTTACCAGCCTCATGTCACATGAGCACAGATTAACACTTCCAAGTTCAAATTGTCAAAATGAGACCTCATCTTTCCCCACTGCCACTGCAGACTTCCCTTATTAGTTCTGCCTCACGGTTCAACATGTGGGACTAAGAAACCTGGGGACTTTACAACTAACAGGCTCTAGTTCACTGTCTGATCAGGTGTGTGTGTGTGTGTGTGTGTGTGTACCTGTACCTGAGACCGGTGAGGCGGCGCTGTTGTCCTCCCCGCTCGAGTTCAAGAAGACATCCAGGGCCTCGTGGTCAGAGACGTCCGTCAGGTCCATCTGCTCCAGCATGTCCACGTTCACCTCCATGGAGGACATGCTTCCTAATGGCTCTGGGGGCCAATCAAATGCCACAGTTACACTTGGAAAACATTGGGCCGCTTTTCCACATATGAATGTTTTAAAATTTCTTTAAAAATCAAATCAAATCAAGGGAGACTCTATGGAAGGACTGTCATTTTGGTTCAGCTACAACCACAGGCTACAAGCTAGCCAGGTACATTGAGGGTTTTGTTAGTGCGAAGTGAATGAATGTTAAAACTGGATTACCACATCATGAAGGAATCATGCTCTTGCAATTGTAAAAAGTGCTCCATCAATTACCAAATGACATATACAATTAGAAAATAACTACATGTAATCATAAATGAAAACAAACAAACAAACAAACAAACAAACAGAGTAATGGATATGATTTGAGCAGATCAGGGACGTGACGGTGGAAGAGTGAGTGAGGGAAGGGTATACGCAGAGAGCCTTTCCCAACCATCACCATACCTCAAGACAAGGCACCAGCCAGCCAGGGCAGCAGAGGGATGGATAGAGAGAGAGAGAGAAAGAGAGAGAGAGAGAGAGAGAGAGAAGAGAGAGAGAGAGAGAGATAGTCAGTTTAGAACTCATCAGTCCGCTACTGGGGAGCTGAGGAGGAATGAGCTCTTAATGGAGCCACGCCTGTAGACCAGTCCTGTCCAGTCCAGTCCAGCAGGCCGAGGTGATGGATCCAATATTAATGACGAGAGTGGGCTGGACCTTTAGCATGACTAAAGGGAGTCTTTTAAGTCCACACTCGGAGATCAATAAGTGGACGTATGGAGGCAGGATAACTGGGAAAACAATATTTCCCCTAGCGGTGCTTATACATAGCTGTATATGCTGACTGACTGTTTCTTTTGTTTAATGGGAGAGATAGAGTAGCATCATCTTTCGAATGTTCATTCTCCCACACCTCCGTCCACCCACACACGGTGTTGACACTCAATTAGATGTGCGTACTGTTGCCACAGCAAATAATGTCAACTGGCAACACAAAACTCTCCCGACACCTGTGTTTTGGAGGATTTCAACATGCTGCCACAAAACAACTACAACATGCATTTGCATCTCATATCTGGTTCTGCATTCAGGGAAAGAGGAAGAGTCACATTAAGAAAGACAAGACATGCAAATACATGCAAGTGTCACTATCATCTTTAACTAAGCATAACAAGCTGCACTGTTTTGTCTTCGAGGACACGGCAAAAATCTAAGAGCGCCTGAGACCGGTTAAGTGGGAGGAGAGACTGAAGAAGAAGTGGCGCGGACTCACCTCTCCGATCGGCGATCTGGAGGTAGCCTGTGGAGAGATACTGCTCCATGTCCTGCTGGAACGCCTCCTCGAAGAACTTCTGACGCTCCTTCAGCTTCGCCTGCTGGGCATGCTCCATGTCCAGCACCTTCTGGGCATGCTCAGAATGCAGCTCCGCTACACGGGGGAGGGTAGTGAGGGAGAGGTGAGGGAGAGGTGAGAAAGTGAGCGAAGAGGAGAGGAGATGGAGAGAGACATAAGCAGGAAAGGGGGGAGAGGAAATAGTAAGAGGATAGTAGGAAGAGAAGCACAGAGAAAAGGAGGGAGAGAAGATAAGGGAGTGATAAAAAGGGAGGAGAAGAAGAGATAGGCAAATAAGACTTAAATAAAATCAGTGAGTTCCTGTTTCTAAATGTTGACCCCTATTCTGGTACTTCTGATTTTTTTGAACGTTGATGTAGCTTGAATGTGTGCTACATGAATATGTGCAGTGAGCATCAGTGCATTTCATTTCCATGTGGCTCTGCAGCTGAAATGAAGACCAACAGCATTCCCCAAACAACAACTTCATAAGGAAGGCTTTCCGAGCAAATCCATTTGGTGTGCATGACCCAGCACATTGTGGGCATCAGCCATTGTTCTGCGTGTTCCTGTGTGTCTCCAGGGGAAACTTGCACGCCGCGCGGCTCAAACAGGATGTTACTGCGAAGGTTAAAGATTATCCTGCTTAGTTAGCATCGCCGTTAGCCTCGACCTCCAGCAAGCTCAACACAAGCCACCCTCGCCCATCGCCACTCAGTGTATCCAGCCATCTTCCTTTACCTTTCAAACTTTACCTGACAACATCACAGAGCAGTTGCTACACACAAAAACCAAATGGCTCTGAACACAGGTCATGCAGCCCTGTGCTCCATTTCATCTAACCCTTGAAATGATGCGTGATGGTGGGGTTTTGCTACAGAGTGTCCGGCACAAGGGGGCCAGTGAGTAATTACAGCACTTACTTGCCTGGTACAAAGGTGAGGGCTCAACTCGCTCCGGCAGAAAATGACAGTGTGCCCTGGCTGCCAACGGCTGGCTGCTCCACTATTCACGGGAGACTTTACAATGGATGGCGTGCCTCTCTGTCTCTGTGACAGGAAGACAGACACACTCCTCTAAGCCTCAGGAAGTGTCTTCAGAGACGAGAATGGCACGGCCCCTGTGTGTGTGTGTGTGTGTGTGTGGGTATGTAGCACAAAAGTCATGGCTAGCGGAGGCTGTGGGTGGTGGGTGTGGGTGAGAGAGAAAGTAAGCACAAACATACTTTGCATGTTGAGTTGAACTGTGTTGAGCCGCTGTGTTACTACCCACATCTAAGAGCACAACGGCTTTGAACTGTTTTTACTGCACTGGTTTTACATTAAGAGTAAGATGTACTTCATCGTATCCAGCCCTCCAGGCTTGTTAGGGTAGTAAGTGAGCCACATAACTTGGACATCTCACAGAACCCAAGTATGATGTCAACATGCAGCCAGAGACACGGCTGCTTTAAGTGCCATGCAGAGCCGAGCACACGGCACCTCTCTGAGCGCCATCCCATCAGCCGAGAGTGGGAGCGAGCGTGAGAGCGAGCGTGAGAGTCTGGCCCCGATTCATGTGTGAACAGCAGGGAGAGTGTGAAACTATGGGCTGGGCGAGCATGACGAGAACGTGAACACACTGCTGCAGGCTCATACTGTATAAACAGCATATGTGGTATTGTAGGTTTTACTTCAGCGGCATCCTCTATATAATAGGGAAAGTTCTGTTTTCTGATAAGATCGATGTCAGTACATTTTTGATAAACACACATCCTCAGGACAGTACAGCCAACAAAAAAAAAATCTAAATTCTAAAATTCAAAAATGAAAATCTTCTTGTTCTATTGAGTGAAAGTTTCTTGTTCTGTGGAAATACTTCTTAGAATAAGCAGAATTATCTGGCAAGATTAGCCAATATAAGATTTTCACTTATAACAAGGTAAAAAAAAAAGACTTAAATCAAGTGCAAAAAATTGTCGTTATAAGCAAATAGTAGGAAAATTATCCCTAGATTTACAGTTACTTATCTTACTAAGATTTGTAATTCTAGGATTTAGGCTGTATAATGATAAACCACTGGGGCAAAGCAAAGCAAAAAGAAATTCTCTGGAAGGCCTTGGCATTCTGCTTCACTCACAGTTTAACCAATGGATTCTCCTACAATGTGACTATCATCACTGCTCTGAGTTCACCCTTTAATTTGTCATAAATACAAGCCTCAAAACATTCCATAAACATATTCTATATGCATCTCCAATTCTAGGGAGTTTTTCATCGCCCCTGTTACTCATGGGCTCTCTCTGAATGTTTTAACACTCTGTAAAGCGCCATGAGACGTGTAATGTTTTGACGCTCTATAAGTGAAATTAAATTGAAATTGAATTCCCAGACAGCCACTGAGCAAGCCCTATGATTGGGGAGATGGGAGAAGAGCAGAGGGGGAAAGGAGCATCTCTGCTACTGGTGCTGCGCCCCATAGAACAGCTTCTCACAGCTCACACTTAAACGGCCCCGCAGGGAGTTTTCACAGACCTTTGGGGTGGTGATCACCACCAAACCTCAGAGTCTAAATTAAGCCTGAGAGAGAGAAAGAGAGAGAGCCAATGTGCTTGAGCGTCCGTCTGCTTGTTGGAGATGCACCGCTCGCCCATCTAGCAATAATCTGCTTAAAAGTGGCAGCTCGCAGATTGGAGCCGGGTGGAAGAAAGATGCGGGAGGAAGCCATTGATTGATCCCGCCGTAAAGAGACGTCCACAGAGTCTCGGAGGCGGGCACTTCCCAGATTGCGGAGAGCCTGGCGGCTCCCGGTGGCTTTGGGAGTGGAGCCGGGGGATGCATCAAGCCCTCCTGTGCACTGACAGCAAAGGCGCACAAGCTTCAGTCAACTATGTGTGTGTTCATACATCAAAACAGACCACACAAGCAAACGAAAATCCCGCTGAATCATGCCATCCACTACCCGTTACGATGCTTTGGTCATGAGCTTCACTCTTCGGTTCATCCCTGCCCTTCCAGCAATTTCTCTCTCTCTCTCTATGATGAGGGCCCAATTGAGGGTCTTTTGATGACAAATCGAATAAGCAGCCTTCATCAGAGGGAGCCAAATCCTCTGACTTGCTTTGTTAGCACTTCCACCCCTCTCTTCCACTCCCCCAACACCCCCTCTTCAAAACCACACCAACACCCTCCACTACCCCCCACACTCACTTTGATGATCCCCAGCTCAATCCCCCCTCTCCTGCTCAGCACCCTCTCTCTCTCCTGCTGGCCGCCTGGCAGTGGTGGGCCCAGCAGGGGGCGATCTTGAGGCACCTCTGGAGCATCCTCGGCCAGAGAGTGGCAACAGGAAACGGCTGTGGTGTCCTTCCACTTCCTGCTGGGCTGAGCGACCATACGAAGGGTTTGAGAGAAGTGTTTTTTTTTTAGCAGTTAAGAGTTGTGGTCCCTTTACGAGAGGATAATTTCATGGTGGTGGTATGATATGATCATTGAATGATTTCTTTGAATGAAATTGAGGTTTCTAAACGCCGAAAGTAGCAATTTCCTGGGCTGAGCCAATTTTGGAAAGCCTTGCTTTGCTTCAAATTGTCTTCATAGAGCCCGTCAGGTTACAGTGTGAGCATGTGATTACACAATGACAATTCACATCAACACACATGCCTTTCATAGGCCGTGAACAATCCTCTCTCACGGTCATCAGGTTCTGCCGACCCGTGCTGGGTCTGCCCAACCCAGCTCTTATGGTCTCCCTCCCCACCCAGCTCATATGGTCTGTCCCACTAAGGGAGCCATTGTAAGAGCAGTGAAACATACAGAATGACCCCTCGGGCGCCGACAGTGATCACATGCTAGGAGAAGAAACACACACATGACTTCATGATGAGGCGTGGAGAGCAGGGGAGGGTGCAGAGCTAGCTACTGAGGCCATTGCTCACACAGGATTTCACAAGGGCCAGAAGACAGTAGAGAGAGAGAAAGGCGTGAGGATAGATGGAGAGAGGGAGAGGGAGAGAGAGAGAGAGAGAAAGTGAAGGAAAGAGAGAACGATTTTAGTTACAGTACTGGTTCTTTTCATCAAGGCTTAGCAACATGGCGGGGTTAAACGTTCAGTTCAGCGCCAAGATGAAAGGTTTATGATAGACGGCCATTTTGCTAGGGTTCAGCGTCTCATGTTCCCAAATCCCCTCCGCCTTTCTCTGAGATGAAATGACCGTGCTCCCAACCTGACCTCCACCTCAGCAGACCAAAATGGAAGCGAGGGGGTGGTGTCAGACAGCGGGACGTATGATAAACACTTCGCTTTATTCAGACGAGCGGCCCACAGGGCTCCACTCTGAGGAGGGATGAGCTGGGTAACGAATGCCGGCGCGTGGCTCTCCGATCCGCTCTTTTCACAGAGCCATCCACGCTTGAAGTAAACAGGGAGCTAAAGGGGCACAGATGAAGAGACACGAGTGGCTTGCGTAAACAAAACACAAAAAACAACAACAACAACAACAACCACGAGCGCATCACCCAGCTGGCCTGTGTAAATTGGTCACAAAGCGTACACTCCATTATGCTGGCCATCTCCTGTGTCTCTCTCTTGAGAGAGAGAGCACGAGAGAGAGAGGGACTTTTAGATAGTCTCCATTATCATCATGACCAAAGACTTTAATAGCATTAAATATGGAGTGACTAAACCTCTTTCAACAATCTCTGCTAAAAGAGGAAGTAAAAACTCTTAATCAAGGAACTCCATTGTGATCTTTCCTTTTTTGTAATCAGTGCAGATGTTTCCTATTCTAATTCTGAAACAGTCAGGATCTCAAACAGTCCAAGCCCGGGGAGAGGCAAAATATTAGGATTAGGCTGACTAAAGAACTGGGGACATGACAACCATCTCTGTATGATTCTTTTAATGTATCTGTGCCTAGCGGGGTCACATACGCACATAATCGACTCGACTCAATTAACTACTGTTACCAGACTTCATAAACCTGCAACACATCAAAAACGCATCCAGACCAGCAGTAGGTAAACATACAGTGGAGCTGCAAACCTCCAGAGCTCTCAAACACACCAAGCTCCCCTCAGGCCCCTACTCTCCTCAGGTAAACACTCTCCTCGGCTCCGACCGGCGCACGCCCGTCACATCTGTCAAACGGCAACATCTGGGGACTCTCAAAGTCATTGGCTCGCCGACTAACGAAGAATTCAGCTTCAGGAGCCTGATACAGATGACTCTACACCTGGCTAATTAAGGCCTGGGGGGTCTTCCGCCTCCTCCGCGTGCTCCAAGCCCACCTAAAGCTGCTCACAATGGACTGGGAGCTGGAGGATGGAGACTTTGCTCATTTCAGGGATAACTGCTCCTGAGCTGCTGCACTCCAAATCCCTTTCCTCTCCTTCCAGCTTTAAGACCTACGCGCGCGCACGCACACGCACACACACACACACACACACACACACACACACACACACACCCCTTTGCAGTGAGGCAAAGGTCAATCACATGGTAACGAGGAGCACAGCAGCAGGAGCACAATACAGCTCACTCCTCAAAGCATTTCACCTTCTGACCCTCGTGATGACAAAATGAAAAAAATACAGATAACACGCTAACACCCTGGCTATTTCCCAAGACTAGCGAGGGGGTGGAGCAGGCTGCAGGCACTCTCCGGGGGTGTAATTAAAGTACAGGGCTGGCGAAGGCTGGGTGGGTGGCTGGGTGAGAAGACTGCTGAAGGACTGATCAGTCTGCAGTAATTTTTAACTGCCTTAAAAAACTGGGCACTCGCAATTCACAACCACCAGACAGCACAGAGACCTCTAAATGCATTATGCATAAGCATCCCGATTAGCCACACTTCGAAAGAATCTCTAGCACATAAATCACAAGTTCACAGAAAAAAAGAAAGAAAAAAACACTGACAGACACACAGGGTGTTTTTAGAGTGAGGGATGTCTTGACATTATTCATTAAAAAACAGAGGAGGAAGAGCTTGATGGCTACTGTACTTGTACATGAGGGATGCAAGTTAAACGGCGGTACATAAGTCAATCGATTGCACTCTGCTTTCAAAATATAAAATCTACATCCTTGAACTCAGCAACCGCTACAAAAATACAGTTAATAACTTGACATTAAACATGACATTAAATACCAACACTCCATCACACCACGAGAGAGAGAGAGAGAGAGAGAGAGAGAGAGAGTGAGAGTGAGTAAACAGGTAAGACCTACAGGAGGTGCTCTTGCTGTCCGAATCTCCTGGAGAGGACATCTCCTCCGGGGTGAGGGAGTGGACCGGAGACACCGACCGGTGGTTGTGTGGGGGGCGGAGAAAGGGGTGGGGGGTGGTGGTCCAAGAAGCTCCGTCAGACCTGCATGTCTGCCCGCAGCCAAAATCCCCACCCCTTACACTCCTTCCTCCATCCCACCCACCATCAGCACAAAGTCAGTCCACACACGCACGCACCGCACACACACACACACGCACGCACGCACGCACACACACACACACACACTGACGAGCGCGGCTACACTCCTTCCTGGCTGGTCCTCGCTGTTGCTGGGGGAACGTGGGAAGACACTGAGATGGGGGGCGAGATGCTGCCGGATGCAGCGGGACGGGGGATGAAGAGAGGGAGGCTGAAGGAGACGGGGACACTGCACTGGACGCACGCCTGCCTGCACGCTCAGGGGTAGAGTGGTCGGAAAGACGCAGCTGTAGCGTGTAGCGCGTGTGTGAGAAAGAGAGGTGGAGAGAGAGAGGGGTGGAGAGAGAGAGAGAGAGAAGGCGGGAACATACCACTCCCGGCTGTCAGAGAGGGGGAGGGGGAGGGCAGGGCTTGGAAAAGCGTGAGATGAAAATAAGCATATTGCTGGAGGCTTGCAGTGTGTGTGTGAGAGTGTGTGTGTGTGTGTGTGTTCCAGTAGCGGCTGCATGCGGACACACACCTGAGGTCAGTGCACCACACATATGCTCTCAGCAACCGCACAACCTGATCCTCCCTGCATCAGCGACTGCTACAGGGGGCTACTGCTAGCACATGGATAGTCACCATTTGGTTTACAACCATACAGAAAAAACCACCACCACATGATCTCTTGCCTTTTTCAAATGTTGATGATCTACATTTGAAAAAAAGGCAAGAGAAGTCAAAGTCAAAGCTGAGAGAACTTTCGATTATTTTATTTTTTTGTTGGACGTTAAAAGAGTTGAGTTCTTGAACTTGGTTTCCCACACAAGTAAAAAGAAGAAGAAGTGAAAGAAGGAGAACAAAAGCAGGCAGGCCCTTCTCCACGCCACCCACACTAACGGCAGTCTTAAGGCATAATCACCACACTCTCCCATCACCATGGCACCCGCTACAAACGCCCAATTTGGAAAATTCACATGATAAAGGCAGCAGCTGTGCTGCTCAAGCACAAGAGTTCTTCAAAGCTGCCCTTCCCACGTCATCACTCACACACACACAAACAAAAACAAAAAAAATCTAATACCACGATGAAAATCCAGCTCTCAATAGGCACACTCATGAAAATACGCTCACAGAGCTCATGACCGAACAAATGAACAAGCGCAGAAACGATACTTGGCATAATCTTCCTCTCTTCTGCGCTGAGAGCTAAGATCTTAGGCACACTTCCAGAGCCCTCTTCTCCAGCTAAGGCGCTATTGTAAATCACACTGACACTCATTGATTGGCATACTTTATTTATAGCTGAGGAGTATGACACTGCATAGCAACCTACTCCATTTGCCCGCTGTATTAAAAGCATTCGAAGCGTTTTCTTTACTTTCCCAAGATAAATAAGATAGACAATCTCCATCAACATTTTTGGAGGGGAAACGTATGACCTTTATCACATGATCGTCACCATCACGTGTCTCCACATGAATGCAAACATGTCAGCCTGAGGCATCCACCAACCATTTCTTCTACACTGGCAAAGAAAAAAAAAAAAAAAAAAAAAAAAAAGGAGGGAAGGCAGACCGCTGTTCATTTGCAAAAACCTCTGTATCATGACATTATGATTTTTTCTGCGGCTGGGACAACAGGCCATGTTTGACCCGCTGTGGTCTCCTTACCGTAATGAATGCCGTCGGATGATATTAAGCTTTGCTGCCTTGGTAACAGGCCATACCACCCTCCTATACGGCAGAAGAGGAGTGTTTAAACACGCAGAGCATAAAGACTCAGATGACCTGAATTCCTCACAGGCAGGGAGCGGTTGGTTGTTCAGCTGTGATGTTAACCATAAAGCCTCGGAGTTGTCTCTCAGAGATGAGACGGACAACATGCCTGATGAAGATTGACTGGAGAGCTTCTAGAGCATTATTTCCCCTTGAATAGGACACACTAGGGGAGAGTTTCTCTAAGGTCACTTCCATATTGAAAGCACAGCAGAGACGGAGCGCCTCGAAGTGATCCAATCTACTAAGAGCCACACTGCGTTCTGCCCGCTCTCACTTACAAACACACACAAAGGTTAATTAGTGTCTGGCTGGAGAGTTGCCAAACATCCCTCCACACTGTTTATTAGTATTGAGGTTTGTGAGGCAAAAACAGTAGTGATGAGTGTAGAGAATCACACACACACACACACAAAACACACACACACACACACACAAAAACACACACACCTTTGACAATGTCTCACCTCAGATAACAAGCATCTGCTAATGCCCCCTCACACAATTAATTAGCTTAATGCCACTTCCACAGAGACACAAAGCCCACACAAACAGGCAGCGTGACCAATGACGACAGAGTGACATGAGAAACGACACGCGCCTGCAATATTCCGGCAACAGAAGGAACCATGTGGTGGAGAACAGAAGGACAACCTTTCGACCATTCATCAAATACAAAGACACAAAAAAAAAACAGCAGAAATTCTGATGACTGCTTGAAAACCAAGCAGGATAAAAATAAACACTAGTGGACAGAAATGTTCAACATTTAGCCTACATGACCTCTCATCATTCGCTCAGTTCACTACAATACAAGCTTGAAATGACATATAAAGACTGGTTTCCAAAAAACCTTATCAATAAGGTATTCTATGCTTTACATAACTGAAAAAAGCGTACTGGTTCAATTCTATAACCTAATGCTCGTGACTGCTGTAGAGATGTGAACAAAAAGATAAAAAAAAATATGAATCAGGTTACGATAATGAGAGTTTCTTTTACGTCACCATCAACTTGTCTTACCTTTGAGGGACTCCAGTTCTTTCCTGGTGAGAGAGAGAGAGAGAGAGAGAGAAAGAAGTTGTTAGGGATGATTCCTAGCTGACTCTTAGAACAGCAAATGGCATGTGTGTCAGTGCACATAAGAGTGCTCTTATTTGCACATTTAACATCAAAGCAAAAGAAAAACAATCTGCCTGTGTGTGTTCTTTTTTTTCTCCGTCTCAGTTCTCGTCTTTAGAACGTCTCCACCGCAGTTCTTGTCTTTAGTTCCTGCTGTTTGACTTTTCCTCGGCAGAGCCTCAGGCTGCTCCTCTGCCTCTCTGTGTGGTAAATAAACGCGGAGTGCAGAACAGCGGCAGCAGTGGCGCTGGTTGTGGGAGCGCAGCTGACACGCGGTTTCCCGCCGCCAGCTGCATGACCCGGTATGGGAGCCATCATCACAGGCCGAGCGCCCACCTTGACATCCTGTGTCAGTGTGTGTGTGTGTGTGTGTGTGTGTGTGTGTGTGTACTTTTTGAGTTGCGCGCGTCTGCAAACGTTGCTGCAGTTTTGCATAACGATAGGATGCCAGCAGAGGGGCCATTTGCGTCGTCATGTGTTTACTCCTTCAGTCCTTCATGTGCAGTCAGGTCCAACACAAAAGGCTACTCTCAGACGCTCTACATGTTTCACGCAAGACTACGCACACATACATTATGCTTGACATACATTGGTACATCAAGTGTGTGTATGGTATACATATGGGGGCACTATAAAAATAGCCTGGCTTTTTATCAACAACACCCACGCCAACAAATCTACCAATGCTCTTGATGGCCACGGCAGGACGGGCGAGAGAACCCATTGGCATTCACCATGACTCTCCTCATCTCGTGCCCCACAAACAATGGCAGCTGTGATGGATGCCAGGGAGTGGGAAAATGAAGCATAAATATGACTGCTTACAAAATGAGGCCATCAGATCTCCAAGCAGTGAGAGAATGAGACAGACAGACACACACACACACACACACACACACACACACCTCAGATTGAAGAGCAAACACTGGTTTGGTTTTGGAGTGGGGAAGAGGAGTTACTGAAAAGGTGGACTCTACACTGAACTGTACACCAGGCAGGCAGCACTTCATTGGGATAGCGGCCAGCTGGGTCTGGGGCACATGGACGGATGGGTAGCAGAGAATATATACGTTAAAGTGATGATGGGCACAAAGGGAGAAAGGAGAGAAAGAAAGAAAGAAAGAAAGAAAGAAAGAAAGAAAGAAAGAAAGGAGACAATGCAGTGGGGGGGAGAGGAGGTGGAGAAAGAGAGAGAAGCACGTCACCACTGGCATTCTTATAAAGGCTTGACCTATATCAGGCCCACTGCTTCAGGCTTGCATTTGTTTCCTGGTCTCATCTCTCCATCCCTTCCACTCTCTCTCTCTTTTCTCTTCTCTTCTCTCGCTCTCTCTCCGCGCTCACTGCTCTGCGGCTGATGATGGCTTCTCACGCAAGACCTCCACGTTGCTCCATTAACGACGGAATGCCCCAAAAAAAAGCCTCCCGTTTCTCCTCTTTCATAATCAGCCCGAGTGCAGCTGATTGCGGTGACACGCTGATTGCATTAGGCAGAGAGGCCGCGTGCAGAATACGCACTAACGATGGCGGATAACTGCCACCGATGAGTGCACTCCCTCACGCGGGATGGAGCGAGCGCTGCTGGCGAAACGTAGCCCTTCCGGTCACTGAACGTTTCGTGACAGGGGGAAGCGCGAAGACTCTGGTTACCCGTTCACACTCTCTCTCTCTCTCTCTCGCTCTCTCTCGCTCTTCTCCTCCTCCGCTAAATTACTTTCATTTAAAAAAACTTCCTCACAGTGGGGAACTGACTGTTTAGAATAACCAAATATGAAATGGGAAGTGGTGGCTGCTGGTTAGAGGCCGCCGAGAGCGTTTAAGAGGTGTTTAACAAACTACTACTAATCCAGTGCAAAACTTCACAGTGTTGTCAAAGTACCTGTGGAAAAGCCTTAATCTTTATTTGGGAAATAATACGCAAATTCCTTTCACACTGAAATGAGCCATGCTGGCTGTTTCATTCCACAATGTAGAGATGGAAACTCGGTGGAAACATGGAGGTGTGATTACTGGAAATACTGCACCTTTAGATAGTAAATAGTCTGAGATTACTGGAAATACTGCACCTTTAGATAGTAAATAGTCTGAGATTACTGGAAATACTGCACCTTTTTTTCTTCTTATAGTTCTCCAGCTGAAGGTTCTGAAAGTGCTTAAAGCGCTGCTGTTCGCATTGGGCACACAGATTCTCCAGGTACATCAGACGGCTCTCCATCTCCTCAAAGTCAGCTTCCATTTGAGCTGAGGAACAGAGAGCAGATGCATCCCACGCTAAATCTCGGCCCAAGGTCACTGCACTCTCTCAAACAACTTCCATACAGAATCAGATGGTAGTAAAGCTGATATAAGGGTGGTGGTGGTGATGTGTGCGAAACCTAAGATCTGATTATGGGGGTATTTAACATGATGTGTGGTGCAGAACATCTTAAAGAGATTAAACAAGTGCATAGAGAAATTGACCTTTAGGCCTTTTGTGGAGACATGTCATTGCAATACAACTGTACATATGCTGCCCTCTAGTGGTCACATGGTAAAACATCTAGAAGGCATCTCAAAATTGAAATATCTTAGTCAAACAGATAGTCGGAAACATCCTTATAATGATTCCACCAGGGATAGAAGAAACTACAGAAAGAACTGTACAGTGCTTCCCAACTGGACCAGATATCAACAAACAGCTGTCAACATCTCTTCAGGCTACCAGGCGTAAATAGACAATAAAGACAGAGTCGCTTCTAACAACTCACAAACATGTAAAAACAGTAAGTAAGTGTTTTTTTTTTCAGTATAATGACTTCGTCTATTCCTAATTCAATGAAACACCCATGAAGGAAGATCGCTGTTTGATAACTCCAGTGAAATGCTCTTATTTATTTTTTGCCCAGAAAGGTTGTTTTGTTAATGATTTTGTTTTTGATGGTAAACAGGCTTGGTTGCTGATTGGACGCTGAAGGAAATTCCCCACCTATAGCGCTAGGATGTCAATTTCCTTGAATGGAATATCAGAGACGCCAGTTAAGTAATCCTACTTTTAACTTTTTTTTTCTATGTGTACTGGACCAAAGGACTTCATATAAATTCTAAGGGCATCACTTCAACGTAGAGTGCATTATTTTCTGCGGGACATGATTATGGGCTCAAAAAGAATGTGGACAGACTTTGTGAGTATTTATGAATTATGTGTACGTGTATGTGATCATCTTGTAATCTTAAATGACCATGGGTCCAGCAGTGTAGCGCATCATCTAGCTCACCGATGCGGGACGTGACGGTCTCCAGGTCGCTGAGGAAGGCCGGGACCTGCTGGAGCTGCTCCTCAAGGTCCACCAACCCGGAGCGCCTCTTCTCCCAGTGGGCCGACAGCATGACCACCTCCCCGTCTGCTGCCTGGTGGAGCCACAGCCACACACACACACACACACACACACACACACACACACACACACACACACACACACACACACACACACACACACGTGGTTCTCAAAGTGGGGTCCAGGGACCCTTGAGGGTTTACGAAGAAGGAGAGATCTATGATGACGTGATGATCTACATGAGGAGCCTTTGCACCAATAAAGCAAGCAAATTGTGTCTCCCTCATTAACATTTAACTTTGATAGGATTATGATAAATCACCTCAATCTGTTATGAATCACTTAAATCACTTCATTTAGGTCATGATGAACCATTCTTACTGCTGCTTGGCTTAACTGGCTTATTTGTCAGTTCAGATCATCAAAATCCAAAGTTGCCAAAAGACCAAAGGCTCCATTACAGGCACTCGGCCTACTATCCAGGTAAAGAGGTCAGGTACAGAAACATCCGCTATTCAGCCCTTTCAGCTGTTGCGTCTCCACTTACAGGACCTACAGGACCTGCTCATGCAGCCTTTGCTCCATGATCACAACGCTAATTAGATTAGCTAACATGGCGTAGCAGCTGCAGCAAATGGTACACATTTGCTAAATCCTTCATAAGCATTTTGCTCTCATGTTCAGTTGCAGTAACCTTCACACTATCGCTACCAAAATTAGATTTCTGCTGGTTTTAAACATAAACAGCTTTGCAAACAGCTTGCCTATTCTAAAATTTCCACAAATACCTTCAAATGGAGTGAACTGAAGTCAGTAGACACCACTTATGAATAGCTGTTCCAAATTAAATGTTGCAATATATTGGGTTTCATTAGTAATTTCTTGATAAATGAATATACAATCACATTCTGTTTGGTTAAAGCCTATTTTTTTTAGCTGCCATTAGTTTGTTCATTCAGTGTACCTCAACTAAACAAGCTAATGTAGCCTAACCTTAATAATTAATTTAGCTGTAACATCTGCTTTGCTGAATTAAAAAAAAATGTGCTTGTTGCCTTCCTCTCAAACCTTGGTCACGCCTCGTATGCTTCTCACACCAATATAGTTTCACGAGAGCTGCACCGAATTATCTACCCTGAGGCAGGTACTTGTTTCAGCCATGTAGAAGTTCTTGAAAATCATCTTGACGGGGTGGTTCCGATAGTGAAGACACTCATGAACAGCCGAGACCCCGTACAACTACTCCCAAGTTCCCGTAGTGGAAACCCCCCTTAAGTTACAAGCCTACCAGAGAAAAAAACAGGACAGTGAGCCTGGCCCCAACTCCAAAGAATACAAATGTCATATAAGTATACAAAAGGTAGTAAGCATAATTCTTAATAATTGTTACGGTTGTTATCAAATCTCGCCTAACTAATTTCACTATTTCATGGAAAACAGAGGAATTTGATACCTGTAACACATCTCAGAAAAGTTTGTACAGAGGCAACAAAAGGCTGGCAAAGTTACGTAATGCTAAAGAACACAAGGAGGAACATTTCACAACTAATTAGGTATAGTATAGTAATATAGACACTTGTGTCTGGAAGGTCCAGTCTCTGGTTAATCAGTATTCCTGGCTACAATTCCACCATGAAGACAAAAGAACATTCTAAGCACCTCATAGAAAAGGTTACTGACAGGCATAAGTGAGGGGATGGATACAAATAAAATGTCAAGTTACTGAACATCCCCTGGAGTTCGGAGGAATCCATCATTAAGGAATGTAAGGAATATGGCAAAAGAGCCACACACACACACACAACAGCAGCCACATAAATGCAACACTGTCGCACACACATGGGCACATGTAGCAGCACACTGTTCACTTTAGCATGGCTCTATCAGTGAGGGAACAAATCTAAATCTAAATTCTGACAAAGAAAAGGCAGAGTCCCAACTGCTTCTTATCACTCCATTTATATATTGCTTCTGCCGGAAAACCCCCAAGTGCATAGCAAATTATAGCATTTTTGTTTTAAATGATGAAGGACTGCACCCTGACTTTCCCCTACCTCTCCAGCTTTGGCGCATTCTTTTGCACTTTTATGAAGCGTCTCCCAAGTGTCTTCATACCTGGAAATTCAAAGTAAGAACAGTTAGCATTCTCTCGCTTGTGTAGGTGTTCTCCCATATGGGTGTGAGGGTACAGAAAAGTCATGTTTACTCCGGTTTTTGTTTTTTTCCCCCAAAATGTAGGAAAACCAAAGACACATACCGACTGAGTAATTCCACTCCAGCTGAATATTGAGGAAGGTGGTCCTCTCTTCTGAGGAGCAAGCAGACGGTTCAGATTAGACTCCAGGGCCAGGCCGAATGAATGGTTAAGTGAAACAGTAAAATGATGGCACTGACCTTTGCTTCTTTTTTACTTTGGCCTCCTTGGATTTCTCACCCAGGGTCTTGATCCTTGGAGCAGCAAGGACCAAAACATGACACATCATCTTATGCCATAAAAACTCAGCGATACAAACAATTGGAAAACATGAATTCCTTGTTAGATTCATGTGTGTGAATCAACACATGGAAAGATAGAATTACACCACACATACCAACACATAACAACTACAAACCGATTACTGAACTTGTTTTCAATCATTCTTTTCTCAAAGATTATACCAACAAGGCTAGATTTCCTCTACTGGTCAAACGTTTGGGAGCACCTACTCTTTTATGGGTCTTTCTTTTTCTGACATTTACATTGTGAAAACTGAAAACTATGAAATAACATACGTGTGGTTAACTAGTAACATGATGAAAGCATCACACTTGCTGGTTGCTTTTTATCCACTCATATTTATTGAGAAGCATTCTAGATGACCATCCCATGAAGCTGGTTGTCACATGGAATACTTCGAGTAAATTCACGAAAAGCAGTCAACAAGTGATCTGCTCACCATGTGAGAACTTCAGGAAACCCATGCCCAGTGGTTGAGACAATGTCAAGTGTGTGAACAAGTTGTCTGTTTTGAAGGGCATAAAACTTGTTTCTTGTAAACAAAACTAGAAAAGCATTTCCTGAAGGAAATACAGTGCATGAAAATGCAAAAAATATGATGTAAAATATCATACAGAGTAAAAACAAACTATATTGGTTGCTAGGTAGATGAGGTTTAATATAGTTGGCATGACTGAACAGTTAAATAGGTGGATAGTTTATATAGGTAAATGATTTACTTGGTAGATAAGGTTTAATATAGTTGGAATGATTGAACGGTTAAATAAGTGGATAGTTTAAATGGTTAAATAATTTAGGTAGATAATTGACGATAACTGACAGTTGGAATGGCTCTAATGTTTGCTAGCAGTTATGCTAACTATGGTATCAAAGATAATATTGTCAACTAAGTTACTTAACTTAGTTAACTTAGCTAATGTTTTCATTTTTAGCAGTTATGCTAACTATCTTAACTAATAATTTAGCATGCTAACTATCTTTAACCATGTTACTTAGCAAACTTAGCTAATCATTTTTAACAGTTATGTTAACTATGGTAACATCTTTAGCATGCTAACTATGTTAACCATGTTACTTAGCTAACTTAGCTAATCATTTTTTAGCAGTTTTTTAAAAATCTAACTAATCTTAACATCTAACTATCTTAACCATGTTACTTAGCTAATCATTTTTAACAGTTATGCTAACTAGCACGCTAACATGCTAGCATGCTAACTATGTTAACCATGTTACTTAGCTAACTTAGCTAATCATTTTTAGTGGTTTTGCTAAAAATGCTAACTAGCATGCTAACTATGTTACTTAGCTAACTTAGCTAATCATTTTTAACAGTTATGCTAACTATGCTAACATGCTAACTATGCTAACCATGTTACTTAGCTAACTTAGCTAACTAGCTACAGTGGGTAGGAGTCATAGTTGATGACAAGTAGACAAACAGTTACAATGGCTGAACAGTTGAAAAGTTCAGTAGTTTAAAGGGTTAAATTGTTTAACAGTGAAATATTGTAGTGAGGACTTTTATTTTGAAACAGTTTTTGGCAGAGGAAGCAGTTGAATAGGGTGTGTAGTCTTAATAGGGCCAGTTTGTATGCTTAAAGCCTGAGACTGGCAGTTGATGCAGGTGGCCCGAACACCTGCCATAGGATTCTAATTGCTTAACGGCTCTATTGTGATGTCATCAGCCCATGTTAAGTCTATGGGGAAATTTTGACTAGTTTTTCATTAATAGTTTAAAAGTATAAAGTTACAAAGTTGAAAATACAAAGCCCACATGTCCTAAGTAAGACCCACGTAACATAGTTTGAATGAAGTTTAACGTTAAAGCGGTTTTAAGCTGCATTAACTTCGTTAGAAGAAGAAGAAGAAGAAGAAAAAGCCTTGGAATAACAGTACAGTGCATTTTCATGCACTGTAATAAGAAGAAGAACTAGAAAAGCATTTCCTGAAGGAAATACAGTGCATGAAAATGCAAAAAATATGATGTCAAATATCATACAGAGTAAAAACAAACTATATTGGTTGCTAGGTAGATGAGGTTTAATATAGTTGGAATGACTCAACAGTTAAATAGGTGGATAGTTTATATAGGTAAATAATTTACTTGGTAGATAAGGTTTAATATAGTTGGAATGATTGAACGGTTAAATAAGTGGATAGTTTAAATGGTTAAATTATTTAGGTAGATAGTTGACGATAACTGACACTTGGAATGGCTCTAATGTTTGCTAGCAGTTATGCTAACTATATTAACAAAGATAATAATGTTAACCAAGTTACTATGCTAACTAGCGTCTTTAACAATGTTAAAATCTTGAAAGTATCTTTAACCATGTGACTTAGCTAACTTAGCTAATTATTTTTAGCGGTTATGCTAACTAGCATGTTAACATGCTAACTATCTTAACCATGTTACTTAGCTGACTTAGCTTATCATTTTAAGCAGTTTTCTTAAAAAATGCTAACTAAAGATCTTTAACGTGTTAGCATCTTAACTATCTTAACCATGTGACTTAGCTAATCATTTTAAGCAGTTTTCTTAAAAATCTAACTAGCATCTTAACTATCTTAACCATGTGACTTAGCTAACTTAGCTAATCATTTTAGCAGTTTTCCTAAAAATTCTAACTAGCATCTAACTATCTTAACCATGTTACTTAGGTAACTTAGCTAATCATTTTTAGCAGTTTTGTTAAAAATCTTAACTAAGCATCTTAACATGCTTAACTATCTTAACCATGTGACTTAGCTAACTTAGCTAATCATTTTAAGTAGTTTTCTTAAAATCTTTAATTAGCATCTAACATCTTAGCATGCTAACTATCTTAACCATGTGACTTAGCTAACTTAGCTAACTAGCTACAGCGGGTAGGAGTCATAGTTGATGACAAGTAACAGTTACAATGGCTGAACAGTTAAAAAGTTCAGTAGTTTAAAGGGTTAAATTGTTTAACAGTGAAATATTGTAGTGAGGACTTTTATTTTGAAACAGTTTTTGGCAGAGGAAGCAGTTGAACAGGATGTGTAGTCTTAATAGGGCCAGTTTGTATGCTTAAAGCCTGAGACTGGCAGTTGGTCCAGGTGGCCCGAACACCTGCCATAGGATTCTAATTGCTTAACGGCTCTATTGTGATGTCATCAGCCCATGTTAAGTCTATGGGGAAATTTTGACTAGTTTTTAATTAATAGTTTAAAAAGTATAAAAGTTACAAAGTTGAAAAATACAAAGCCCACATGTCCTAAGTAAGACCTACGTAACATAGTTTGAATGAAGTTTCTAAGTTAAACGGTTTAAGCTGCATTAACTGCGTTAGAAGAAGAAGAAGAAGAAGAAAAAGCCTTGGAATAACAGTACAGTGCATTTTCATGCACTGTAATAAGAAGCCTAGGAAGAACAGTACAGTGCATTTTCATGCACTGTAATAAGAAGCCTAGGAAGAACAGTACAGTGTATTTTCATGCACTGTAATAAGGTGTTTCCAGTTTTGATCAGTATTCTATGTTAACTGCCATTTTTGACCAAGAATATGTCACAAACACAACAACATTTATCTGCTTGCCTATCACATGATGGTCAGCTGAAAGTAATTGCAGCTCGCATAGCGGTGACATGCTGTTATTAGCCTGCCAAGTAGCTATAGCCAGGAGCATCTTATAAACCCAGTGATCGTGTCTACGAACTGGTGGCTGTTGCACTGACGAAGCCCTAGTCTATGAAACTGCAATGGGTGTGCTACTATCTTTTGGCATACCTGTCACTGTAAGTACAGTACAAACGTAAATGAGCTAAATAAAGCTAGCTAGCCAGCTATCCTAGCTAGCTAGGTAAGAAATAAGTTTGATTGCAACTTGCCTTGGAATGCGAGGACAAAACTATTTCATGTGATGGCAAGGTCAATACAAACATATAACGTTGAGTGAGTCGAATAACGTTAAATCACATCATATATTTAGGCTGTACATGGCTAATATCACAGCTACTGCTAACAAAACACATACCCTGTTGTGAAATCCTGCTGCACCGTCTGCAGTTTCTCTCTGAAATTCTCAAACATGATTTTATTTCTTTTGCTACTTCCCTTAATTCCGCCAAGTGGCGTGGAGGTTTTTCCGAGGCATCAACCTAACACCGACTAGAACGAACGATCGAGACATCCACATGAGTTAAGTCTGGGTTACACGACTGTCATTGACAGTTCATTACTGTCCCATCACTACAGAGGATTGCTGAGCTTTATGCCCCGTTTGACGGTGGGACATGGAGGTGTTCGATTGACTCAGGAGTGGCGCATGCGTAAGAAGATCTAATAAACTTGACCTATTGCTCCATTTGGTCGCCCGTAGCATGCATGGAATATCTTCTAAACGTCCAGGATACACGGAAAACCCATAAACCTCAACACTTCCTGAAAACCATGTCACGCCTCCCTTGCGCCCTTTCATTTCACTTGGAATAAATTGTTAGAACACACGGTGGTGCAATTGAGTCAGAGGGCGGCTCTGAGAGATGGTTGAAGCGGAGTACATGGATCGTATAGGCTAAATGTTCTAACCGGGTTCAAATCACGAGAAATGAGCCTCACACATGACCATGTAGTCAAGTGTCCTGTGGAGAGGTCATCGATCCTATTTATGAATTTTGTTACTTTTGCTAGATCTATATCCGTCTTCACGATTAATTGCATAGCCTACAACATTATGCTCAAGGCCTGATTTATCTCTTCCATTAACTGGATATGTAGCCTAGGCTTGTAGGCCTGTAGTCTAGACATGGGTTCAAGCGATTGTCATTTTGTCACCTACTTGTTGCTTGTGATAAATACATTGTAGCACATTGGGTAGAGATAGCTACTAGTAGGCTATGCTATTTCACTTCCTATTCCACTTTAAAGTCTTTAGGTAAGGTGTTGTTTAGCTTCTTGTCTGAGATTTATAATCATTAATATTGTGAAACATGAGAGAGTCGTCACATGGATTTCCTCAGGGCCCTGTAGTCCCGCCTTCTCTTTTCTTAAGTCGGCTCTGATTGGATTTTGGAAAAAGTGCACGCCCGCCCCCTTTATAAACCAGTCGCTGTCATTTCTAGCTCGTGGACTGGGAAGTCACCGCTTGCATGCGTTCACCCTCTCAGGGCGAGCAATTTCACCTATAAACCGTGAAACTGCCAGGGTAGGCATACACCAAAATAACTGTTCAAAATGTTCTGCCACGTTACGCGATCTGATTCGGTTGTTATGGAGGTTGAGGTCGATGCCAAGGCAAACGGAGAGGACTGCTTGAATAAGGTAGGCAATGTTGCATTATATAATGTAGTTGTCACCTTTCAAATAAATGCATGTCCACTCGTATGGTAGACTTTCGAATAGTTTATTTTTATTTTGCCCTGTCTTGAAAAATGCCCGTGAACCTTACCCTTGACTGCAGCTTAAGGTTTCCTTTACGGTCTAGTGTTACATCGCCGCCGCCACCAGCAGCAGAACAATAGCAGCCATAATAACTTCAGAGTTTCAATTTTCAGGAAGAGGTTATTTTAGCATAAGGATGGTGTGAACAGCAGCAGTGTGTGATAAATTGGTTAAAACGGTTTGTGAACGGTATAGCCTAGTGCAGTTTTAGAAAACAATGCTAAATTCCAGGTTATAGTCTCTTTTTTGTTTGTTTGTTTTTTTGATGAAGACGCAGAAGCAGCTTGGGCCAGCAGCCATTGTGTGGTTTACATTTACATGTGGTTTATATTAATGTAGCAGAGGCTTTTATCCAGAGCAGCTTACACATCTGAAGAATAACATTCAAGCTACAGTGCGGCGTTGTTATTTCCACTAGAGGAGCAATATTTCATCATTCACTGCATATTTCATTTCAGGTATGTCAAAAGTTGGGAATCATTGAAGTGGATTACTTTGGACTTCAGTTTACTGGCAGTGGAGGAGAGAGCTTGTGGCTGAATCTGAGAAACAGAATCTCCCAACAGATGGACAACGTGTCCCCATGCCGACTGAAACTGAGAGTGAAGTTCTTTGTGGAGCCTCATCTCATCCTTCAGGAACAAACAAGGTGAGAGACGCCACACCACTGACCTCTTCAAACCCACAGTAGCACTGTATCTTACACAGTGACATAGTTGTTATCGTATGTAAACACACATCACACACAGCTGCTTTTTGAGTCATGGGACGTGCTTGTGCATGCATTCAAAGAAAGACTGGGTCTTTCTGGCTCTTACCCAGCAGTTCAGTGGGTTTCTTTTCACCTCTGCCATCTGGAGGTAATTTATGACTTTTCTGTACAAGTACTTCCTGCACTGGGTGTACATTTCCTAGGTTTCCTAACTGAATATACAAGCCACCTTTACTATAACACCCCCCACCCCCTCCTCCTGCGATTCACCACTGTACACTCCAACAATTCTGAGTTAGTACAGTGTGTTCACAAACAGGGAGGCAGTGGGACTGTAGGGGCCGTGGGGAATATAGTCATGACCGGCCTCCTCCCAGAACTTTTAGGGCAGAGAGAAAGCGTGTGTGTGTGTGTGTGTGTGTGTGTGTCTGTGTGTGTTTGTGTGCCTGGTTCCTGGTTGAACTACTCTGCCATTGTCTTTGAGCTGTCAGGGCTTGCATTGTGCGCTTCTTTGCCCGGTTATATAAGGCTTTGTATGGGACTGAATACCGTGGCTGAACGATGAATTAAGTAGAGTTCCCGCCAGGCTATTGAATGTATGCTGTTTTTCTCCCTGAAAGTCATGGAGCTTGTTGTTACTGGGATTAGTTGAATTAAGTAATGAGCACACAAGAATGCCAAATGGCTTTGCATTCAGTGACCCTTTGGCTGTACTCTGTTGTTTATCTAAACATGAAATTCACTGGTATGAAACACCACCCACCACACAAAAGAACTATAGTAATACTATTAATAAGATTTCTAGCTCTATAGTAGTCTATAATACTATTACTACTGTAATACCTCTATAATATCCTTGCCCTCTATAGTGTTATGATAGAACAGCCTTACCTGTATATGCCCCAAAAGACTATACGATTCCCATAATATCCATAGTATTATAAATAAAGATTTTATAAAGACTTCTAGAATATTTGGCCCAAAAAACGATAAGATTCCTGTGGTTCTTTTTTGTAGGGGCAAGGCACAAGCTTTTGAGCAATTAAAGATGAACAGGAAGACTTGATTTAACAACTGTGGCTGTTATATAACATGTCTTTCTTCTACATGTGTCGTGAGCTGCATTGGCCTACCTACTAGTCTGCTGCAAGTACAGTATGCACAGCTGCTCTGTCTGTGTCTTTATGGGCCAATGTAACAAGTGAACTTTAGTTACCTCTGCTACCAAATCAAAGGAAGACAATGGGTGGGGCCCCAAGCCATCCCTGGAGAAATACAGGATAATAGCCAGAACAGATCAGCTTCCTCATCTACTATGTCTGTATTTTAGTAGACTATTTTGACTTGAGGCAGAAAAAAGAATATTGATGTTGCTGTCTGTTTTTTAGTTGAGGAAAGAGTGTGAAGAAAAGAGACAATATTTGTGCGTGTGAGAAAGAGAAACTACGCCTGCTGTGTGGTCTGGGTTACCTTAGGTCAGATTCCTAATGACAAACTTAAGTTCTCTTTTGCGTCATCATGCATCAGATGTTGATTAGATGGGAAATGGCTACTTTTTTTACCTCATAGTTTTGAGAGAGACATTAAAAGGTGTCCATTCACATTAATGTTTAACTTATTTATTATCTTTACCATTTTGAAATCCATATTTTGTAATGGAAAACAAGATGAAATGTGTCAACATTCAGTGATTTTCACACTTCTGTCATTTTCAACTGTCTTTATACTGGATTGTATGTTCTTACTCTGTAATAGCATAATATGTGCTTTAGCATCGAATTGGGCGTATTAGTGGAATGTGAACATTCACAAGTGTAGTTGTCGGCATCGTTATCTTTTTCATCTGTTCTTTGAGGTTTTATTTGGTCTACTTCAGCGCATGTGACGTTAAGGCAGAGTTTTGGAATGGTTTCCTGCTTTATCACTTGGCACTGCAGCAGAGGGGTCACCAATAGCCTGCAATCCATCCGCTTTTTCTGGCTCAATCTCTGTCCACGATGATAAGAATGTCAAGGCAGATGGTCACAGGAAGCCAGTGCTGACAAAAACAACTACAACCAAAAAAACTCAAATGTTCCACGGTCTCTCCACACCAAATCCACACTGCCATTGTGGCGGAGTCCAGCCTGATGTTTTATCCCCGCTGAAGTGGTCCGACAGCATTTCTCATCCGCTCTGTGTGTCCCCTCAGACACCTGTTCCTGTTGCACGTGAAGGAGGAGCTCCACAGAGGTAGCCTGCGCCTGGACGCCGAGCAGGCCGCCGAGTTCTGTGCCCTGCTGGCCCAGGCTGAGCTGGGGGACTACAACCCCAACACCGCCAAGTATAGCTACGCCCACCTGTGCGGAGAAGAGCCCAGTCCTGCCACCCTCAACGGGTAGGTACAGTAATTACTGCCCTCACCACCTGGACTGCAGCTGTCACCAGACAGTGCAAACAGCCTTTTGCCCTAAAGTAACCTCTTCCATTGTTGCAGCATTTGTTGTTGAGCCGGTTTTAAGCATGTGACCTTGTGAGGAGCGTCTGACACTCCTGGTTAGTCACTCTGAGTCTCTGGCCAAGTAGATAAATGTACTCAACTAAAATGGCATGTCTGGTTGTTGTTCTCAAGAACAGTATCTTATGTCCGTCAGATTTTCAATGCACAGCGTTTTATGTAATGGACTAGGGGCAATATCGACCATATGCGGTATCTACCTCCACTCTTATGCTGCCCATTTGAAAAAGCCTTAACTCTATCCATTTCTCACTCACTCACACACTCTTTCTCTCTCTCTCTCTCTTTCTTTCTTTCTTTCTTTCTTTTCTCTCTCTCTCTCTCTCTCTCTCTCTCTCTCACTCACACTCACACACACACACACACACACACACACACACAGACGGGAGTTCATTAATCAACTGTGAACAGCAAACTGCCTGTCTCTCTGTCAACATGCTACCTTTCTGCTTCTGTAGCACTTTTAGGCTTTTGACTTTGTGTGAAGTGTTACTGGAGATATGAGTCAGGAATTCCTGTCAACTAGAGCGTGTGTGTGTGTCTGTGTGTGTGTGCATGTTTTGCATATGCTTTGCATTTGCGTTTTAGCCTTATTTCGAAGCACCAGGAACTGGAGGGGATGGGCCGTCCGTCGGCAGAGTACCAGGCCCTGCAGCTGGTGTCCACTCTGGAGAACTACGGTGTGGAGTGGCACTGGGCCAGGAACAGCGAGGGCCAGAGTCTGGCCATAGGAGTGGGCCCAGAGGGAGTGTCCGTCTGCAAGGAGGACTTCACACTCATCAACAGGTACATATGCTGCACTTACAGGCAGCCAGACCAGGCTTTAGAGTAGGTATATTTTTTACAAAGTTAGTTTAGGTAGTTAGCTTAGGTAGTTTTTAATCATGAATAAGAGCGTACAGGTGTAGGTGGATATAGAACACATTTGTTAATGTGTTTATATTTCAGTAGGGATTAGTGATTATCATATTAGATATTTTATTTTGCATAGCAAATAATAACAGATGGGTGACTGGCAGGGTGAATGGCAGTGTTTAGATACCATCAATTAAGTAATATCATTTTGACAAATGCTGTTTAGGTCTGATAAGAATATGCGACGTTGTCTTTTCCTCACAGGATTGTTTATCCAGTCTTCCAGATGGCCACACACTCGGGCAAGAGCGTAAACCTGACGGTCACCAAGGATACCGGCGAGAGTGTTGTCCTTGAGTTCAAGCTTGTCAGCTCCCGAGCAGCCAAGGGCCTGTATAGAGCCATCACAGAGATCCACGCCTTCTACAGGTGATGGTCGCAAATAAGAATACATTTTATTTACACAAATCTCAAAGTGTGAACTTCTGCTCCCCATAACCTGCACGTCCACTTCACTTAAAGAGACTTCATACAACAATTGTAGCATTACAAATCCAGTTCTAGAACTCTAATTTCTAGTATTATCTTCAAATTAATTATATAGTATGTGTTAGAAAAATGTTCACAATACTGAATCACCAACTAAATCACCAAAAGACATGAGTTAGGATGCTACCAAGTCTTGGGAACTGTGCTGTTGTTGGTGTTTGTAAGGTTTCTGCATGCCCTTTCAGTAGTAGACTAATAGACAAGTAGACTAGTCTTGCAGTTTAGTAGTTTCAACCAAAACTCCTTACTGATGATTTAAAGCAGTTGAGCCATTTATCATGTACATAATCTGCAGGTGTATGTATTGTAGTATGAGCTAGATCAAATAGAATATGATAGGATGTCACTGACCTCAGGGATATGACCATTTAACAAATCCCCTTAAGCTCAGCCTGTCTGTCTAAAGCTCAGAGAGAGCTGTGGGTGTTGCTCTGGATTTGACTGTTAAATACAAGTCACTTTACTTTATTTTTAAATAGTAAAACTGTTCTCAAGTCTCTTCTAGATATAACTGATTAAACATCATGAAGATGCAATAACGAGAAGCCGTAATGTAATCTGTATCTAATTATCTGTCGCGATCAGGCACTTTTAAATTTCATTAGTGTCATGCTTGATTGTATTAAAAGGGGAACTGCCCCTGTGAATGTCTCCTGATTGGCCTTCACAGTCGTTGACCCCTCAGTGCCTGTCTGTCTGTCCTCCTCTCCCTCCGTCAGATGTGACACGGTCACCAGCGCCGTGATGATGCAATACAGCCGAGACTTCAAAGGCCACCTGGCCTCTCTCTTCCTGAACGAGAACATCGACCTGGGCAAGCGCTACGTCTTCGACATCCAGCGCACCTCCAAAGAGGTGTACGACCGCACGCGCCGGGCCCTCTTCAGCGCCGGGGGG
This sequence comes from Alosa alosa, assembly GCF_017589495.1. Lineage (NCBI taxonomy): Eukaryota > Metazoa > Chordata > Actinopteri > Clupeiformes > Clupeidae > Alosa > Alosa alosa. Next base: position 26,035,690 of record NC_063201.1, read on the forward strand.
ACAACGACGACAGACGCCTCGGCAGGCGGCCAGCGGTGTCGCTCCATGCTGCGCTCCCTCGGGGAGGACGGGGAGGAGGACGAGGAGGCGGACGAGGAGGAGGGCGCGTGTGAGGGCTGCCAGGAGACGCGGCTGGTGCGGGAGCGGCTCCAGAGGCTGCAGGAGGCCCTGCTGTGCGCCCTGTGCTGCGAGGAGGAGATCAACGCCGCCTTCTGCCCCTGCGGACACACCGTCTGCTGTCAGGGCTGCGCCACCCAGCTCCAGGTATCAGCCCCCTCAGTGAAGCTCACAGGGGCTTTTCATCGTGACTGATTTGCATTGCTAAACCCACAATCAGCAATGCACTTATGACCTTTATGACTGTCAACTGAAGTATTAAGGGGCTTTAGGACTTTGTTTGGCTACTGACACATTAATGACCTCCAAATAAAAACATTCTTGGCCAAGAATGTTGTAAGAACTCTAGGAATTTTACGGAGCTCTGTGAATACACCAGTGGTCATAAAATCCTTTGACCACTGTTAAGATGATGGCTATCGGGAATAATTGTGTAAAAATCCTGAAGTTAGCCAGATAAGATAAGGATGCGATAGTGTGACCCATGGGCAAGAGCACAAACATACTGTTGGAACACTTTATTGCTCGCAGCATAGTCTATGCTCAGGCAGTTGACTAGGTTAATGATTAGCGGAACGGGTGACACGCTTCAGGGTGGCAGAGTTCAAGGTTGTTCTCCAGACTCTTTTGCCGTTGCTGCCTTTTATTTGAGGGAAGAAGACTCACTGTTTCAGCATCATGTCTTTGACCAAACATTATTTTAGTACCTGAATATCACTGTTTGCAGGTCAATGGCCTGATCGGACACTGTAAATGAAAAATCATTTTCTTCTTTAATGTTTTTCTCCGCAGTGTTGCCCAGTGTGTCGTTCAGAAGTGGACCACATCCAGCAGGTCTACCTTCCCACATGTGCCAGCCTGCTGAACCTGGCACTGCCAAGCAAGCACACCTCCTATACTATACACAGGGCACTGCCCTCACACAGAGACGCTGCAATGGACTACACGGACAGTGAAAAGATCTGTTAATCACAGGTGGAAAGGGAGGTGCTGGTTACCGCCCCTCACACACACACACATAGACACACACACACACACACACACACACACACACACACACACACTGTATATACTGGTATATACACACACACAAGACAAAGTGAAGATCCGCACACTGTAGAGCTCCCATGTAAGTATTTTTTTTTTTTTTTTGGTAACGTTTCAAGCCCTTACGGCCCTTCCTCAGACTTCCCACACACACATATACTTACACACACACACACACACTACCCTCTACCCACAGTTGTTTTTCCATACAGACACAGCCATCAGAGATTCCGTTTAATTTCGACGACCATTTTCTTGTCATGGACCTGCCGTCAGTAGATCTGATGGACTCCAGTTCCACAGTTACTTGATGCCATGTTTTGTTTTGTGAAAGTATGTATGAAAGGGAACAGTCTTGAAAAAGGGAAAGTCTCAGGAGGACTCCATGAACACTCTGAGTCAGAGAGATCCTTTCTGGGAGTATGCACAAGCTTTTGGTTGTTTTTGAAAGCTGAATGTGCTTTATTTTTGGACAGGTCCAACACACACCATATAATGGACTAATCTTGTAGCATTTCCTTCTTCTGATCTTATACTTTACATATACATGGTTTCTTGAATTACCATAAAAATGCAATGATGTCTCAGAAATGTATTATGACTGGATTATGACTGGATGCTGATAAAGCATACATTTGACTGTATGTCAGTATTCTTTTGTAATGTTTTCACTTGGCTTTGGAATATTTCATATCACCCAGGTTATTAAACCATTATGTTTGGTAACTCCATGCAGTGCGTGTAATTTCTTTCTAATATTTTGTATAATATCCCCCCAAAAATTATTTTACATTAGCGAATGATGAGCCATTTCTGCACTTGTGTGTTTGTAATATTCGATATAATATTAATATTGCGTAATAGTTAGTAGTTTACCTCATTGATCATTCTTGAATCCATAATGGTTAGTTTTACCACCAAAGATCTCAAAAGCCATACATCACCGGATCAGGCTGGAAAGCATGCATTGTAAACTTTCAAAGAATGGATTATCTCTTCCCTGTCTTGTATTAACATTTGTCAGTACTAGTTTGAGATAATGTAAAGACAGTACAGTCATTTCTACCCTTTTGGCTGATCACATTGAAGTCTAATGTTCACCACACACACTTATAAATGTTCCACCACACAGCTCCCATGTAGGCTAAGTCTACTTCAGGTCTGATCTGATAAGCTGATAAAACTGTAACATAATGCATACATTACATAAGAGCAGGGAGTTGTGCCATCTCTTGACGTCAGGTATCATTTGGTGATATAGAAATGATTACCTAATGACTCTTATATCTGCTTTAAACATCAGCGCTGGAGCAAGAACTGATCCTGAAGTTTTTGTTAATGCATCTATATAGCATGACCTTTGTTACCATTCATTGAATAATGTCTAGAAGTCTTAGCCTGGAAATGTCAGAAAGATTGTCAACAAGTGTGAGGGCAAAGAAATCTTGTGCATGCAGAGACTGGGTGGAACTTTACAGTGCTGAGAGGGAAAAGCACACAATGTTCTGGAGGCGGAGAGAGAGCGAGCGAGAGAGAGGCCCCGTGCATGCATACATACACAGACAGGCAGACCCTCCCCCCGGGCACGAGGTCAGACCTGAGCCAGCAGGAGACTCACAGACTCAGGCCCCCAGAGCAGTCTCCTCAGCTACAGCTGCCAGTCTCCGTCGGTCAGAGGCCTCTTTGCATGCTCTCTGCTGCCATTATATAACGACTGGGCGTCTCTGGACGTTACGTAACATTTTAGCTCTTGCTCTGGGGGTCAGTGGGACTTGGGAGCCTTAACTGCACTTCAGGTTCACACATCTGCTAGTCAATGGGGCATGGGAGCAGTGCTGCCTCACACATGGGTCAAAGAACACCTACAGTATAGTGTGCCGCAACGAACACTGGCCCTCAGTCACTCGCTATCCGGTCTCCTTGGACACAGGACATCAGAAACACAACAGTGTAGAAGGGAAGTAGCCCCACATGTTATGAGATGGCCGAAAATGAGCAGAAGTACAGTTACTATAATGCATAAATAAATGTTTGTCAAAAAATGCTGGCCAAAGAGACTTAGAATGTTCTTGTCATGGCTCTGTATCCAGTTAAATAACCTGGCCTCATGATCTCAATTGTTTTGACCATGGACAATATATGAGGTAATTATGATGTTATAACGCTATAAGACTGTATTCAATCTTATAGACAATAGTTGTGTTGCTGTGTGATGTGATGTGAGGGAAGAAAACAAATATGAAAACAAATATGTTTGGCTGGGTTAGTTTACAAATAATTATACAACATCAAAAAGACACTTCAAAGCTTGTGTTTTCAAATCAAATTTATTAAAATTAAAGTGTCTCTAACTAGAAAAAAATGCAAGCACCACCAAAGAAAGGACCATTAATTCCACTGAACAGACTTGAGTGCTTTTTACACGTAGACACCCCACAATTAGAAAACAGAGGGTCACAAAGTCTCTCATGAAGATATATTCACCACTCTTTTCTATAATTATTGGGGGTATAAAGAGATTAAGAACAGATACAACATTCAGAATTTGGGGCATTCACACATAAATGAATCACACGTAAATATATATCCTCCCTTCAAACCCACAATGGCAATTCCCCATCTTCTTGAACTCTATTGAGGCCAGGGCTTGGCGACTGCACATTCAAAATGTAGACTGCAATATCAATGTGTCTGAACAGATCCCGCAACTCGGGAACAAAGGAAAGTGTAATTTCACCTCATGGCCACTAGGAGCTCCCCAACACTGCTTTGGGTAAATTCATGCTGCCCATATTCCCCAGTACAAAAAGAATTCCGGGAAAAAGATAGTTTTATCAAGACGTTTTTTTTTTTTGTATCTCAGGGATGGATTGCACTGATTCTCATGTTAGTTAAAAATTTATTGAAGCGATATATTTTTCATGATTTTAAAAAAATCATTACTCAGATACCTTTCAGGACCTGTAAATGTAATAATAACATTAATATTATTGATATTTATATTATTACTATGATCATTCATAATAATATTAATAATAATAATCGATGCAACAGTCAGTAGGCCAGTCAGCCTGAGCGTGTGAAGAGTGGCAGTTTGCCATGAACAGTTCAGTGATGGCCCTGTGAATCAGCAAGTGATGCTGAGAAATGACAAAACCAGCCTTCCATTCCACACACCCGAGAAACACACCACACACCACTCACCACACACCACACTTCATTTGTGTTGCTGTATCAGCAAAGGATAGAGCAGGGCAACATATACATGTACAACATGTGAGTAGATCGACTACCAGAGTACTATCAAAAGCAATGAATAATGCTACTGACAACGTCACCACCAGCTTTTTAAACAAGGACACATGATTGAAAGCCACACCTGTGCTTCCGTAGTCAAAACACCGAGACAAAAAAATGCTCCGCTGAGCAACAACTGATATGGCGACAGAGTCATTTTCTCTGTCAGTGGGAATGTAGTTCACTCTTAGGAAAACAAAATCAGAAGGATGTATCCTGGTTTGGTTGGCCATTCTCAAACTTTTGATCATTCTATAGCCTTTTTCTCTTTCTCATTCTGTCATTCTCTCTCTCTATCTCTCTTTCTCCACCTTGTACACTCACACACACTCTGTATTCATCTGACAATAAACAGGTGATCAGGAAATGGCAGAGCCTCCAAAGTCACAGGAGACTATTTCCTATCATGAAAGTGCATAATAATCATCACTATTTAGCCAAGAATGTATGTGCAATTTAGCATGGTCCCCATGATAATAGGCAATCGTGTTGCCTTTAACTTGCTTTCTAAAAAATATCCAGCTGTGGACCTTGTCGAACCAATGGGCTGAATTGAACATGGGAGAATATATCAGTAACACAAATGCTCTCTCTCTCTCTCTCTCTCTCTCTCTCTCTCTCTCTCACACACACACACACACACACACACACACCACCCCTGAGTTTGATCTAAAGTTTGGATTTTAGTTACACACTTACACTAACAAACTTACTGTATGAAGAATAAATGAGAGCACATGATCAGACACATGGTTAAATAAGCGCTACTATGCCGAACACCTCAGTTAGACCCAAATGCTAATGGATAACACTGAGCTCACAGTCTGAGATAGTGACACAGGCTACACTGCAGACTCTACACATTTCATCAAAATAGATGTGCAAATCGCAAAATTCAAGGGAATGACGTCAAAAATGGGTCATTCATGCTCATATACAATGCGGGATCGTGTGATGAACCAGACTTTATCACACCAAGCATATTATTGCACAATTGTACATATAAAACATGTACTAGAGAGCAGTTGGATGTGCATAAGCGGGGGGTTGGGGTGGGTGTTTGGGGGTAGAGCTTTGATTAATTTCTTGTTTATCTGCAATGCTTTCAGTACAAATTATACCATAGGGACACCAGTGGTCTATGCTTTGTCAGTTCAATGACTTGCGGAGTACCATTACAAAAGTGAGAAGAGGGAGGCGAAGGGCTCACTTTGCCTGTGGTGTCATGGGGCTGGGACACTGATTTATGGACATCCACTTATGCAGCCATGATGAGATCCTTAAAGACATTAGGTTCTGAACCGTAGAGAATCCCATGGTGCGTCTATATCACATCACACCAACATCTGTCAGCTCTGCAAACAAGCCTCTCTCTCTCTCTCTCTCTCTCTCTCTCTCTCTCTCTCTCCATAAGGAATCGAGATCCAACACAGTAAGCACACAGCACACACACACACGCACACAAACACACACACACACACACACACACACACACACACACACACCACCCCTGAGTTTGATCTAAAGTTTGATTTAGTTACACACTTACACTAACAAACTTACTGTATGAAGAATAAATGAGAGCACATGATCAGACACATGGTTAAATAAGCTTACTATGCCGAACACCTCAGTTAGACCCAAATGCTAATGGATAACACTGAGCTCACAGTCTGAGATAGTGACACAGGCTACACTGCAGACTCTACACATTTCATCAAAATAGATGTGCAAATCGCAAAATTCAAGGGAATGACGTCAAAAATGGGTCATTCATGCTCATATACAATGCGGGATCGTGTGATGAACCAGACTTTATCACACCAAGCATATTATTGCACAATTGTACATATAAAACATGTACTAGAGAGCAGTTGGATGTGCATAAGCGGGGGGTTGGGGTGGGTGTTTGGGGGTAGAGCTTTGATTAATTTCTTGTTTATCTGCAATGCTTTCAGTACAAATTATACCATAGGGACACCAGTGGTCTATGCTTTGTCAGTTCAATGACTTGCGGAGTACCATTACAAAAGTGAGAAGAGGGAGGCGAAGGGCTCACTTTGCCTGTGGTGTCATGGGGCTGGGACACTGATTTATGGACATCCACTTATGCAGCCATGATGAGATCCTTAAAGACATTAGGTTCACAGACACGTAGAGAATCCATGGTGCGTCTATATCACATCACACCAACATCTGTCAGCTCTGCAAACAAGCCTCTCTCTCTCTCTCTCTCTCTCTCTCTCTCTCTCTCTCTCTCCATAAGGAATCGAGATCCAACACAGTAAGCACACAGCACACACACACGCACACAAACACACACACACACACACACACACACACACACACACACTACGCTCACAGATGGGCAGCGTTCCCAAACAAGACTCAAAGACTAGTTTAGTCAGAGGTTATGCAATCTGTGCAGAGCATGATGAATATGCATCTGTAGCCAGAGGTTGTGGACGGCAAAAAAAAAAGAATCTACAAAATTATATTGAGTCTGAGAAGATAGTATGTATAATTTTGTAGATGTAAGTCTGAGAAGAAAGTATTCCATGCCATTTTTGTTATCTGAATTCAAAATGTATTCAACGAACTTGCTGTAGGCTACATTTTGAAGAATTTATTTGTGGCATTCCTTTGAGTGTTTTTTGCTTGTTGACCATATAGAAGGGCTAGCTACGGCATTCAGTTTTTTTTGTGGGGAGCTATAGACATGGAACAAGATACCACATGAGTGTGTGAATGCCAGCTTTTGGTTCAAAAGTAACCCTAAACCACATTATAGATCCAACCAACATCTTTGAACTATACAAGACAATGCTGTACAAGTAAAAAAAAAAGTGTGTTTTTTGTATGGTTACTTAAAGGGATATTCCACCATTTGGGGAAATACACTCATTTTCCACCTCCCCTCGAGTTAAACAATTGAGTTTTACCTTTCCCTAGTTCATCCAGCCGTTCTCTGACAGTAGCACTTTTAGCTCTAGCTCATTGAATCAGATTAGAGCGTTAGCATCTCTGCTATAAGCTAACGGTCTAATCTGATTCAATGAGCTGGAGCTAAAAGGGGAGGTGGGAAATTAGTGTATTTCTCCAAATGGTGGAATATCCCTTTAAGTTTGAAAATGCTCACCCTGATTTGTTTAGAGCTATTGAACATTTAATTTCCCTTTGAGACTGTCTGAGTCTCTGTCTGACTTCCGGCTAAAGCTGGTTCACAGCTGAAGAGGGACGTTCTGAGTATAGACTTGGTGCATGTTGGGCATGTCCTCATGTTTGTCCATGCTGTAGTCATCCATTTAAACCTTCTCTTTGGAGCTGCATATTGTGCTCATATTCCCCAAGGACAGAAAGCCTGTGATTAGTGGAAACGGTTCTCGTCCATAGGCTTTTTACTATCATTGCTGGATTCCAGTTGCTGTAAATGTGTCCCTCTTACTGCTGAACTGTGTTAAAGTTACTCGAGAGAGAGCTTTTCAATTCATTTCCCACAGACAAGTGTTGCAACTTCCAAGGACGGGCATAGCAGTGAGGTCATGTATTCAGAAACTGGAATGGACAGCACCTTACATTCATGTTTGACTTACACATTACACCTATAATCCACACACCCACCAAAACAAAAAGAAAACTTCTCTTGGACCTGCAAGTTAAGTCAAGTAAGTAGCATCTGCTGTTTTTGCTCTGCTGAAATATGAGCTAGGCTAAGTAGTTTAGCTCAAATACAGCCTCCACTATAAAGAAACCAGCATAAACTGTATGCAATGATTCTGAGGTCACACAGGACAGGCTGAAATAGACAGAATGGTGCTGACATCATACGCAATTCTCACTAACACGCCCCGTTGCCATGGAAACAAAACAGAGGTGGGTGTTTTCCATCTGCAAGTTTGCTTTTTGTTGGGTAAAGTGCTACTAAACAGGGTGTATACGTTTCTGAACAGCCGGGCACCGGATGAGTCAAAATGAGGCTTTTGTTTCCTGTGCACAAGGTTGGCATCTGCTATTGGACTGGTCTGATGCAAATATTAATTCTCTTAAACATTCTACCTCAGGAAAAGTCACCTTTAATGTTTACTGCGCTTTACTGACCTGGTTACTGAACGTTTTTGCTCCTTTTATGTCCCCCCAGCTCATATCTTCAAAAAAAAACTATGCCTTGCAAGTTAGCATGCTCCTTTACAAGATCCATCCACAAGACCTACAGTATTTCTCTTATGTATGTAGAGAGCCAATGTAAGTGATGCATTGCTAGGTAGCATGTTAGCCATATACATCCAAGGGGAAACAGCAAGGCTGGAGGGAGTGGAGCAGCGACTAAACAGGTTGGAACCAGCCTCTCTCCTCCCTTAGCCTGTGGAGTGGCATGGAGGGGGAGAAATACACATTCATGTCAAAATTGTGACTGGACATCAGCATCCAGTACTAAATGCAGTAGTGTGCACTGGTTTTCTCCATGCCAACTGTACTTCTGTCCCTGACGACCAGGGGCGCTGCTAGATAATTTGGGCCCTATGACAGACAATAATTCTGGGCCCCTGATAATATATAGTATTATTGGGGGGGGTCTCTGGGGGCCCCCTGTCAGTGCTGGGCCCTTAGAATCGTCCTAACCCCCCCGCCCCTCAGCGACGCCCCTGTCGACGACTATCGACGACTCCCTGTGCAACTCACTTCAAAGGAGGTCTACGTGTGGTTACAAAACAAAGCAACAGTCAGAAGAAGTAAATACTGTGTAAATTGAGCAAAAGTTACAGTAATCAGGATAGAAAGGAAAAATATATATATATTCATATATGTCTTTTTTAAGTGTATATTAATCACAAACACAAAGAACTTCTTTTTTTTTACGCCTTTCATTGTCCCTCTGCTCACCACAAGCAAGAGCCTTCAACGACCAGTACTTGACCTGCCCTCGATGCTGATTTTGACCTCCTGAGGAATGAAAGCAAGTTTAGGGAGCGTGGAAGTGGGAGGTGTCTCCTCGTACAGTCGCTCCGCCTCCCGATTCTCAGGGGCTGACCACCGCCTCTTGCGGCTGGCCGTCGGCCTCTCCGGGGCCCCAGCGGACTCCAGGGGCGCGCTCACGACCTTTGGCTCCCCCGTCCTGCCGTTCTCCACGAGAGTCTGGTGGATCTGGATCGTCCGAACGTGTTGCTGCTGCTCCCCACCTCCGGCCGCTGGTTCTCCTCCAGGCCCGCTGCTTCCAGGGGCGCGCTGACTGACCAGCCGCGGCCCATTGGCCAGGCCCTCTCGCGGGGCCTCGTGATCTCTGGGTGGTCCCCCAACCTTGGCTGGTTTGGCGGAGTTGGTGCCCACAGGCTCTGTGGTTTGCTCTTTCCTCAGCGAGCCGTTCCTCACGCTTCTGAGTGTGAGGGAGATGCAGACGTCGCCCACAGAGAGCTTGGCACAGGAGAGCTCCAAGAGCTGGGTGGTTTTGTCAGGGCTGCAGGAGGACCAGCCCTGCCCAAAAACAAAGAACGGGTACTCGACCAGGACCTCCACTCTCACCTGAGGGCAAACAAAATCACCATTAGCAACTGAGTGAAGCATTGTTGATTCCATAATGGAATCAGCAAAAGATTAGCCAGGGTGAATGAACTTTGTACATAACAGCTGCTTAGCACGCCAGTGTTAAATAGAGACACAGACACACTTCTAAATAGAGAACAGCTGATCAGAGGGAAAGTGAGTGCAAAAACAGCTGGTAAGATGAACAGCATATAATATAAAGACTGTTATTTGGACAGCAATAGCATTTGTGGAAAACATCTGGTTTTAAAACACTGGTCAACTTTGGTTAGAAAAATCATTAACAAGATGGCTCATTTTTACTAGGCTTTTATGGCTACCAAAATGTAAATATGATGCATGGCTCTCATGCAGGCATGAGAGAGGCCAGTTCTCACCTGTGCCTTGTGCTCCCCGACGGAGAACTGTATGACGACCACGTCAGGCGTCTGGCTGCAGTCGATGCGCTCCACGGTGCTCGAGTCGATCTTGAGGTCACCACTGACCTCGGCACTCTGGATGAAGTCCTCCGTCTTCAAGTCCTCCACACGCTTCAGCTCCCCGTCGGCCAGTTGGATGATGGAGCCGCGCATGAAGTAGGGCGGCAGCGAGGCCGAGGGAGAGACAGGGGCCGCGGCAGCGGCGGGCTGCGGAGGCAGCTGGACGACGTGGGCCTGCTGCGGGGACACCTGCACCATGTGTTGGTTCTGCTGACCGTCCGACAATGCGGCGGCGCCGGGGTCGGGGAGGGCAGCGGTGGCGACGGGGATCGGGCTGACGTAGGCGTGGGCGGCCGTGGCCAGAGGAGGCGCCTGCGCCACAGACGCCTGGTGACTGCTGGAGGAGACGGTGACGACCGCAGAGGGGGCGGTGACGATCGCGCGGGCCGTGTGCTCGCTCTCCCCCGGCCCCGGCCCCGTGCTGACGGGGATGAGCAACGACGGGCTGCCCGAGATGAGCAGGTGCTGCGTCAGGTTGCCGTGGTAGCCGCCGTGCTGCTGCGACGCCCCGCCGGAGATGTAGCCGATGATGGGCAGCGGCGTGGCCGAGTAGATGCCGGCCGCCGCCATCTCCTGGGTGCTGGCGTGGGTGGTCTGGAGGAGAGCGTGGGGCGACAGAGTAGGCGCTGGCGAGGCCAAGCTCTCCAGAGACGACAGCGAGAGCGTGGAGCCCCGCGAGTCTCGGGAGTCCCGCGAGATGGGCTTGCCCACACAGATGCCCCCTTTCTCGGCCCGGGGCAGGCCGCTCAGGTCCTTGCCGAGGCTGCGCTGGAGGTCAGCCGCGCTGCTGGGCACCAGCATGAGAGAGGTGTGCAGGCCGGTGCTGTCTTGGTACTCCGCGGGCAGCAGCACCTGGGTCCGGGCCGCCAGGCTCATACCATGGGCTTGTGACCGCTGGTCGTTATCGTGCGGCACCGTCGCCACCTTCAGCACGCCACCAGCAGCCGCGTGTCTGCCCACGCCGGTCGTCTCCACAATCTCCCCGTTGTAGATTTCCCTGCTCTGACCGCCGTCGGCCAGCTTGGCCTGGGGAGCATCTGCGTAGTGCACCAGCAGCTGGGAGGTGCCCAGAGTAAGCGTGTGGGGGGTGAGGACCGTGGCGTTGTGGGGGTGGAGGTGCAGCGGGAGCTGGCCGGTCGGGGAGCTCACGGACACCCCAAGGGAGGAGCCGTCCAGCTGGATGCACTGGGTGGAGGGCTGGGTGAGCTGGGGGACAGGGGAGGTCACCCCACCGGACACGGCCAACGTCGCTGCCCCCAGGCCTGGCTGCTGCTGCTGGTGCTGCTGCTGCTGCTGATGGTGCTGCTGTGGGTGGTGGTGGTGGTGGTGAAGGTGGTGGTGGTCTCCGTTGGAGGCGGCCTGGGAGACAACCGCCGTGACGTACGCCTCCGTCTGAGGCCGCGGGTGCTGTCCAGCGGGGCTGGCGGCCGAAGGCAGCACCTGGGAGGAGATGTAGCCCGTGTAGGGCCCGATGAGCTGGAGGTTCTGGGGCAGCGGTGCGTACTGGACGGTCCCGGCCGGCTGGGCCAGTCCGGTGGAGAGGACGGTGGGTTGACCGGCCGACTGCGGAACTCCGGCGCCGACTCCTCTGGACATGGACGTAGTGGACGAAGAGAAGGTGTACGAAGAAGAGGACGACAAAGACAAAGATGATGACGACGGCGTCGAGAAGGAGGGATGGAACTCGGTCACCATGGACAGGATCTCGTGCGACGGGCTCTGCGACTCGACTGTGCCATTCCCACCGCTGCTGTTGCCCTGGCTGCCCCCCACCGGGGCCATAGAGGCCATGCTGGCCACGCTGGCTAGCCAGGCCAGGTTCTCGCCCCGCTGGCTCTCCCCAACAGCTGCCAGCGCCCGCTCCTCCAGCACCAGCAGCTCCCGCTTCTTCGGGGGCAGGCACTCGTTACCGCGCTCCTGGCTCGACTTCATGGCGGCGTCCTCCTGGTTTGATTAGTTGTAGTTCTTGTTCTGTGAAAGAGAGAGGCGATGTTTTTTTTCTGTCCTATGTCCTTGTTAGAGCTCTCTCTCTCTCTCTCTCTCTCTCTCTCTCTCTCTCGGTTTGTCTCTTTCTATCCCTGTATGACACTCTTTCTCTCTGTGTCTGTGTCAGTTTGTTTTTCACACTCTGTTGTAGCACACTAAGGTCTGCTAGGCCTGGCTCTCAGTCTGAAGTATTGAGAGGAGTGCCTGCTGTGAAGAAGCGTTCTCTTGGCTTCATGGGGAATCATTTCCTAATGACTGTTGCCTTCCTCTTCCTCTCGTAGAAATCTGTGTGACACAAACACAAACATAGATGTAATCATCAAGAGTATACGCATGCACACAAATAGATAGACAGAGAGAGGTACACACACACAGATATGCAGACAGAAACACAAACCATCACAACAATCAATCACTGGCACAAGCTACAAACTATTAATACATATCAAAAATAACACAGATGAGAAGGCAGTGTGATGAGACACTTGTTGTCACCACGGTTACACTCTCCACTTCTGACAGAACAGAATTAGAAGACTACTGTGGGCACAGTCCTCAGAGCAGAGGGAAGCCACAGAGAGAGAGAGAGAGAGAGAGAGAGAGAGAGAGAGAGAGAGATAGGCCTATATATAGAGAGTGTGCATTAGAGAGAGAGACAGGCAGAGAGAGATACATACACAGTGATATACTGCATGTAAGAGATCCTGTTTTTCAATTTCAGTCAGAGAGAGAAAGTTGCTAGAGAGAAAAAGAGTGAGAGAGAGAGAAATAAAAGAGAGAGAGGGAGAGAGAGGATGCTAGAGAGACGAATAAAAGAGAGAGAGAGCGCTAGAGAGAGAGAGAGAGAGAGAGGGAGCGAGAGGACTACTGACAGACTGGTTACAGTGGGAGCATGGCTGAGCCCAGGGCCTGTGAGGAGAGTGGGCCGGGCAGCAGCGCTCTAAGCTGCTCTTTATCTACAGCCGGCACCCGAGGCCATTTAAATACTTAATGAAAATGACAAAGACGAAACTGGGTTATGGAGAGGGAGCCGTGTCAACAGGGCCAGTGTGGAACACGAGCATCTCGCCCTATCTCCCCGCACCGCACCGCACCACGCTGCCCCACACCATTCTCCTGCACCGCACCCTCACACACACTCTTGTCCTCCGCTCTCATTGACTCTCTCTATTAAACTCTTCTCTGTGTTAAAGGCACCTCTAAGCCTCTTAACACCCCCCCCATTCCCCTTTTTTCATGGCATATTCTATCTCTGTGCTTGTGCTTAGATCTCTTCCTATTGTGTGCTCAAGGGTGTGCTTGTCTCTCCCTGTGTGCGTGTGATACTGTGCAGTGTGTGTGTGTGTGTGATACTGTGCAGTGTGTGTGTGTGTGTGTGTGTGTGATACTGTGCAGTGTGTGTGTGTGTGTGTGTGTGTGTGTGTGTGTGATACTGTGCAGTGTGTGTGTGTGTCTGTGTGTGTGTATGTGTGTGTGATACTGTGCAGTGTGTGTGTGTGTGTGTGTGTGTGTGTGTGTGTGTGTGTGTGTTTGTTTGTGTGTGTGTGTGTGTGTATGTGTGTGTGATACTGTGCAGTGTGTGTGTGTGTGTGTGTGTGTGTGTGATTGTATAAGGGGTGGGAGTGTAAGTAACCTCAGCTAATCACGGCAGAGGCTGCCAGGGACACACTAGGGTGAGAATCGTCGACACAGTTTTGTTAAACCCAGTGACCTTCTGGCTCAGCGAGGGGTCACAGCATCCATCTGTGCCTGGAGGGAGAGAGAGCCAGCAGCACCCAAACCTGCAGCACCACCTCCACCCTCTCCACCCTCACCACCCTCACCACCCTCACCACCCCTGCCAGGAGGAGCAGCAGGAGCACAGAGCATAAGGGAGGGTGACAAGGAGAGAGAGAGAGAGAGAGAGAGAGAGGAAAGATGGGGTGTGAAAAGAAGGGATGACAAAAAAGCAAGGAGAGGAGAGAACAAATGAGAGAGAGAAAGAGAGAGAGAGCGAGAGAGAGAGGAAAAACAGGAGGAACGATGGCACGATGGAGATGGAGAGAAAGAGAGAGATGAGTGCTTCTCCTGACCCACATTGAGCTGAGCCTGCAGCAGGAGCTGCTTCATAACAAGCCAACGAGTGTGCGCAGGAGGGAGGGAGGGAGGGAGGGAGAGAGAGATTGAGGGGGAGGGAGGGAGGGAGAGAGAGATTGAGGGGGAGGGAGGGAGGGAGGGATGATGGAGGGAACGAGGGAAAGACTTCCCCCAGCCACAGCAGCAGTGCACCAATCACTGCCCCAGTTTCCTCAGCCAGTCAGCATAGTGCTACACACCTCACAGAGCCAGCGTAATGAAAATAGCAGACACACACACACACACACACACACACACACACACACACATACACACGCACGCGAGCACACAGTGTGTACATGCATGTGTGTGTGTGTGTGTGTGTGTGTGAGCGAGAAATAAAGCATAGCAACATACACATATGGGCATGCATACATAAATGTAAATACAGGCACGTGTGCATGCACGAGTGGATTTACACCCTCGCACACATAAACTGCACAAGAACAGAACACACAGAGTAGGACGACACACACACACACACACACAAAAACACATACACATCTGCTTTTGCACAAACAAATGCACATCTGCTTTTACACGAATATACTGTATAAATATATGTGCGAAATGGCACATAATTGCTTTAGAAAAGACTTCATTTTCTTTAGAAAAGAGTGTCGGTCATGCCGATGACAACAGGAATGCATACACACACACACACACACACACACACACACACACAGACACACACACACACACACACACAAAATCTCACTTTTTACTCTCATTCTTCCTCTTTTTTACATGCACACACACACACACACATGCACTCACTCACCCTTTCAGTATTCCTCTCTTACTATCCCTCTCTTACACACACATACACACACACACACACACACACACACTCAAACCACACCGTGCAGCACAGCAGAGAGCAAGCCCAGCCTTTTCCAACAGACAGCATATTGATGACTGGCTACTCTTAATCGGGCCGCCCCCGGAAGCTTAAACCCCACCAAACTTCTCCATTCCTCCACCAGCCTCTTCTCCAGCCCTCTCCCTCTCCAGCCCTCTCCCTCTCCAGCCCTCTCCCTCTCCAGCCCTCTCCTTCTCCAGCCCTCTCCTTCTCCAGCCCTCTCCCTCTCCAGCCCTGGCCCTTCGGTCGGCCACAGACGCGCACAGATCACATCTAATGGCCAGAACGCTCCGCGGCGAGGACGGCACATTGTTCTATTGATTCCATGGGCTTACAAGGCACCGAATCCAAGCAGATTTCCCCCGCAGAAAGTTATTATTAGAAACACTGTAGCTGCTAATGACACTCTGTGGGGGAACACAAAGTCGAGCTTTCATCTTATGGCTTCGTCTGAACCAAACTGGGTCCAATGCTCCTCAGATTTGTTTTCATCTTCCTTTCTGAGATATGATTAAGGGTAGTGTATATGTGTGTGTGTGTGTGTGTGTGTGTGTGTGTGTGTGTGTGTGTGTGTGTGTGTGTGTGTGGGGGGGGGGGTTAGGGGAGGCAACAACGGTGTGGGTGGTGATGGTCACGGCAGGCAGACGTTTAGGGGGGAAAGGACATCCTTCACGGGCCGATTTGCCCCGGCGCTTCGGTGAGCGTGGCTCGGAGCCTCTGGTTGGCTGGACGACGAGGTAGCCCATGCTTGGGATAAGCGGCCTCGTCACCATGCAGCAGCGGAACGCCACAGTGGGTCGAGCAACGAAGGAAAAAAACCCTCGTCTTACATCTTCTCTTTGTCTATTTGTCTTTCCCCTCCCACTTCATCCCTCTCTCTCTCTCTCTCTCTCTCTCTCTCTCTCTCTCTCTCTCGCTGTATTTTTCCTGCCACTCTTTAATCCCTTCCTTCTTTCTTTCTTTCTTTCTTTCTTTCTTTCTTTCTCTCTTTCTTTCCCTCTTTCTTCTTTTTTCTTTCCCTCCTTTTCTAATGGCATGGATGCACGCACATCATGTTTTTGGTCAGTCATTCTGTTCTCCCTCATTAGCTTCCAAAAGAGCACTAAAAGCTGACTAGAACACCTGGCCCCTCGGCTCAGTTTGTCCTCCCTTTCCTGCCGTAGGAGTATGTGAGCCTCTCAGCCCAACACCAGTGCAGATGGCTTTCAGGCAGCCCAGTCGGGGAAGCACCTCCAACTAGAACCTGGCTGGGAGTCAGAGGGGTGAGATTAACACCCTGCAGTGTCATTCCCTCTCTCTCTCTCTCTTACACACACACACACACACACACACACACACACACACACACACACACACACACACACACACACACACACACACACACACACACACATATTTAGATAGATAGATAGAGCTTAACACCATCAACAAGTGTTACAGCCTCAAACAAAACCATACAAACAAGCCATCATATATTATTGCATATTTTGCATTGATTATGAGGTAACACTTGTCGATGGTTTTATTTTGGAGTATTTAAACACCTAATATTGTTTGAATAAAGAAGTGTTAAGCTCAATCTATCCCTATCCCTATCTCTATCTATCTCTCTCACACACACACATACACACAGGTCAGCTAACATGGTGCTGTCCTGACTTGCAGTAGACAGGGCAATAGAAGGCACACTCACACACATACACACAGATTATTCAACTTCAACACACACACTGGTACAGCTGAATAGAAATACAGGAATACAAGGACAGTCATCTAGTCTGCAGAATATAATGGACACTTGAACACACACAGAAAAACACACACAAACACACACACACACACATCTCAATATGCTTTACAGAGCCCAGCTTGAACATGGACCTTGATACAGATTGTTTGTTTAAATCTTCTAAACTTCTAAACATACCTATAAATATGTCCTTCATATGTATGTACAGTATGTACAATGTGTAAATGTTCTCATCGACTCAAACCTCCCTGCACACAAAAGAGAATGCACACACACACACTCACACACACACATACTCCACAGCAGCATGTAAACATAATAACATATATAACTACCATTGTAGATGACGCATTCAGGAACGGATATACAGGCATGGTTTGTCGACAAGAATGCCCACAAACACATACACTTGTGAATGAGTTGAGTAAGGAACAAAGTATCCTGACAAGAGCACCACGAGATCTAAGCAAGCAGTAAAGCTGTGTCTCACTTCCCCACAAGGTCCCTCAGGTCTGCTTGATTGCTTTTGTCCGTGAGTCAGTCAATATGGGCAGTGTGTGTGTGACAGCGGACACACACACACACACAGACACACGCACACACACACACACACGCACACGCACACGCACACGCACACGCACACGCACACACACACAAATGTACACACATAGCACACACTGTTCTTATGGACAGACGGCTGTGGAAAAAGTGCACGAGCACATTGTCCTCGCCGAGCCTTGCCCCGAGAATGTAAACAATCAGAGGGACACACACACACAAGAAAACCAGACGCCTCAAGGCAGCAAGATACACAACGCAAGCTCCCCATGTCACATCTGAAAGGGGAGAGACAGTCTGAAGTGGGCTGTCAAGTGGCCACACAGGCAGAGTGGTTGTGCTGCCATCAGATGACACACACGGGTGCTGCCACAACAATGGCAGCTCTGGAGCCCGCCCCAGCCCCAATCACAAGGTGATCAAATATCCCATGATGTCATTGCCTGGGAGGATAGTTTAAGCCTGGTGGACAGGACAGGGAACGGTTCTACTGGCTGCGGCTAGTCTCTCCTCCCCCCCCCCTCATTCTCTCTCTGACTCTCGCTCTCTCAGTTTCTCTCTTCCTCTCTCTCTTCCTCTTTCTCTCTCTCTCTCTCTCTCTGTCTTAGTCTCACACAAACAGGTTGTTCCTGTCGCTCTATCAAGCGGTGAAGCGTAACATCTGCCTGTCTGCCCCCCCCGCCCAAGACATGCGCTGTGGGAAAGCCGAGACAGCGGAGCAAACACCCCCCCACCCCCACCTCCTTCACTTCCATCTACTCCTCCAGCACCTCTACAACCACACTACCAGCGCCTCCTCCAATAACCACCGCTCTCTCCAGCCCTGCGGGCGCCTGCCCCTTTAAGAGGCGGGGCCGGGGAGAGAGTCCACCGCCAGACATGGGAGCCCAAACAGCACTGTTGCTGCCCGTACAAAGAGCACAGCCTCCCAACACACAACAGCACCACAGAGAGAGAGAGACAGAGAGAGAGAAAAAGAGAGAGAGGAGGGGGGAGCGAGAGATAGAGAGAGAGAGATATATCTACACAGAAGCACACAGATGCAGACGAGCTCAGCCGTCGTCCCCCCAGGCTTCTGCTTCCTCTGCCCCAGCTAAACACTCAAGATCAAAACACGACCGATTCACAAACCACCAACAGCTTACAGCACACACAGCCTTCATGTGTGTGTGTGTGTGTGTGTGTGTGTGTGTGTGTGTGTGTATGTGTGTTGGTCTCTGTGTGTGTGTCTTTCAAACCTAAAGAGTGTGTCTGTCTGTCTATTTGCCCATGTATCTGTGTGTATATGTGTGTATGTGTATGTGTATATGTGTATGTGTGTGTATGTGTGTGTCTGGGCAAGATAGTGAGGAGAGCAAAAAATAGCCCCCAGATCTCCCTGCAGCCCTGGCTTTCCTGCATGTACAGGCTCTCACCCGTGGGTCTCTCAGCGAGTCAGGGCTGGACGAGCGTTTCGCTGTCCGACCTCCGCGTCGTCAGCGTCGGGCAGAGAGCGAGCTGGCGTCTCCGGCAGTGACGGTGTCGGCTGCAAGCATTGCCTTCCTTTGTCTGAATCTTCATAGCAAGTCATTCAGCCAGACCCACTGACATGCAGTTTCCTCTACGTCCAGAGCTTGCCTCCCTCTCTCTCTTTCTCACTCTCTTTCTCTCTCCCTCCCTCTTTCTCTCTCTCTTTCTCACTTCCCCTCCCCTCTTAAGTCATTCCGGTGGAGTAGAGTATAGGAAGTCCCTCTGCCATGGGCTGGCTCACATGAAGCCCTGCGTGCGGTGCCCCGGCGTATGTTATGCAAGGCGAGCGGACTGCCAGCGCTCTCTCCCCGTCTCTCTCTCTCTCCCTCCCTCTCCCTATCTCACTCGCTCTTCCTCTCTCTCTCTCACTCATGCGTGTTTTTCTTTCCCTCTATCACACTCCCTCCCTCCCTCTCGTTCTCTCTCTCTACTACCTCCCTCCCTCCCTCCCTCCCTCTCTCCCTTCCTCCTATCCTGCCTCCCTCCCTCCCTCCCTCTCTCCCTCCTTCCCTCCCTCTCTCTCTCCCTCCCTCTCTCTCTATCTCCACAGTACTCTACTGCACGGCTCCTCCCCCCCAGTCAGCCTCAGCAGCCTCATCAGGTATTCATTCAAAAAACACACTCCACTTGGCACCGAGCCCAGACTACGCTCACACGGACAGAGAGAGGGAGGGAGGGAGGCAGGGAGAGAGGGAGGGAGGAGAAAAAGAGAGTAAGCAAAGGGATCCAGTGCAGCGGCTGTACAGAGAGACAGAGAGAGAGAGAGAGAGAGAGAGACGTGCAAGCATGCAGACGCATCAGGCTCTGGGGTTGACACATGCAAATTCAAAGAGCAGAAGCTCAGTTGTGCTCACATCGAAACATACATACAGACACACACACACACACACACACACACACACACACACACAAAGACACATGCACATACACACAAATGTACTCTTTAACCTCGTTTCCATGCCCATATATTTGCATGTGTTTAGCAGGGCCGTATGTAAGTGTTGCAGAGAGAGAGAGAGAGAGCGAGACAGAGAGAGAGAGAGAAAGAGAGAGAGACAGAGAGATAGCTTAACCCCCCCTGATGTGTGAGGTTATGCTGTGCTGTGCTGTGCTGTGGCTGAGAGATGGGTCGGGTACATGAAGTCTGTCCCGCTACAACCTCTCAAGCCCCTTAAATCAGCCAGCAACACCACAACAGCATGTCACCTGACCCTGCTTACAACAGCAGGCAGCCAGTAGCCTGGATGAATCACTGAGTCCTGCAGAGAGAACCAGCTAAGCCACTCCACCTACATGGCAGAGAGAGAGAGAGAGAGAGAGGGAGAAAGAGAGAGAGAGAGAGAGAAAGAGAAAGAGAAAGAGAAATCTGGCCTTCAAACCTACTGCTCTCACAAACTTCTTACACTGAAGGCTACAGCACAGGGCAGACTGTATGAAAAAAAAAGCAGACAAGAATGCTACAAACAACACACACTGTAAAAAACACACACACACACACACACACACACACACACACACATTTGCAAAAACCTGCTCTCTGAACGTATACAAATGCCTTTGGCAAAAAAGTCAAATTCTCCCACACAGCATGCACCTACAAGTTAAAACACACACACACACACACACACACACACGTAGGCGCCGACACATATACACACACTCATGTTGTCACTGTATATGGAAAAAGTCCTGATACAAGCTGGCAGCTTTTCTGGGCCTGGAAACATGAAAAAGTCATTAGTGTGGTAGGAGCTCTAATATTAGCCCACCACACTGAGTCACTCTCGAGGACTTGAGTGGAGAGGAACGGAGAGGACGGGGTGGACGCCAGGCCACCAGCGACCGGGAGAATCACCACTGGGCCTTTCACAGGGCAATGCACAGCCGGCCCATCAGGAGGACTCACCACGTTGAGCAGTTTTACTACACACACACACACACACACACTATGAGAGTGCCCAGTGCTGACAGCAATACCCTTCTCTTAAAGTGTGTGTGTGTGTGTGTGTGAGAGTGTGTGTGTGTGAGTGTGTGTGTGTGTGTGTGTGTGTGTGTGTGTGTGTGTGTGTGTGTGTGTGTGTGTGTGTGTGTGTGTGTGTGAACGTGGTGAGTCGTCCTGATGGGCCGGCTGTGCATTGCCCTGTGAAAGGCCCTGTGTCTGTGTGTGACTCGTCCAGAGCAGCAAAGTGATGAAACAGCACTGGAACACAGCAGCAGGGGAAGACCACCTCTGGCTTTCTTTACACATTTGATTTTTTCCAATAGCAGAATCCCAACGCCACACAAGAGCCTGGGCCCTGACATTTCTCACACCCCCCTAACAACCTATATTCCACTGTGGACTAGCTCGTTGTTGGGTTGCTGTGTGTTGTTATGTTCCGAACACTACTTCCTGCTCAGCAGCCAGAGGCCTGCGTTGCTCCACAGCCATAGCCCCACTGTGCAGTGGTGTGTCATGTGACATTGCAGCCTGGTGGTGATGGAACGTCTGGTCGAGGGAGGGGGGGAACAGTCAACAGGCCATAGGGCGTCTTAGATCGACCTCACCGCGACCTTACCTCAACAAACTGTTGGTGCATGCGTGGAGAATGCCTTTGCTAACCTTTAAAAAAAAAAAAACATTGCGGTCAGTTGCAGAACTCTTCGATTGGAGTCCTGAGTTGATATGCGGCAACCTTGTAATCTTTGTTTTCTCCGCGCTCTCTTTACTGATGAAGAAACACACAGATAAGGGGGGAGATGGGGAGGTGAGGGGGCAGAGGAGTCGGGTCAGGAAGGGGTCACACGCAAGAGGAGCTGGGTCAAGTCTCACATCTGCTCCCAGAAAATGGAAGTCAAGGTCTACTCCTCATGTGTCCCTTAACCAAGCTCACTGCCATCTCTCCACTGTCTAATTCACTCATACTTGTCTGGCATTATTTGTTTAGACTTTGCGACTTTAAAAGTAAATGACTCCTTAAGTCACTATGAAATGTCCAGCAGCACTGGGGAGAAACTGCTGACTGTCTGGTTTGTAAGTCTGCTGGACTGGGCTCTTGTGAGCAGCTTTCGGGGCAGATCCCGTCTCTCAAGAACAGTTCTGGATCCCCTCCACGCAGCGAGGCAAACTGTCTGTCAGACCAGCTGACCACGTTTTTCTGTCACATCAAGACCAAGCCAAATAACCAATACATTCCAAAACAGATTGGCAACAATGTGAAATGATTTTTTAAAATATATAGTATATTTACAAAAAAACATTATGCCTTGTTTTGATCAATAGAAATACAAGAAGTGTTGTTGTGAGAGTGTGTGAGCATACAGCAGTGTGAACACATGTACAATCAATATGTTCAAGTAAATGTTATAGTATTATATAGTATTATAATATATTATATCAATAGTAGGCATCCACTGTATACAAAATACACTAGTGAACACCTATACAAAATAGCCCAGTAGGCCTACCGTATGTGAAATGTCATTTAAATGTGTCAACGTTGATAGTAAACAGCATGTCCACTCCCTCACCTGCCTCGGGTATGACCTCAGCCCAGTACACAGTGTGAACTCCACCGCTCAGGACAGTCTGTCTCTACGGCAGCACAGCTGAAAGCTGAACCAGGCCAGCTTAATATACATCAGCACCAGTGGACTGCAGCCCTTAGCCATACCCCACAGCACCTGCTCTCTGCCCCTCTCTCTGTCTGTCTCTGTATCTCTCTCTCTCTCTCTCTCTCCCTCTCTCTCTCTCTCTCTCTCTCTTCCTCTTACCCTGCTCAGTTGTACCAAACTCCTTACAGAGAGCTCAGTTTTACCTGCTCCTGAGTCCTACTGGCTACCATAACATGTCCCAACATGCCCAGACATGTGCTCTGCTACTGAGACACAGAAGGACACATGAACACACACACACACACACACAGAGATTTGGAGATTTGAAGGAGGAAAAAAGACATCTGGAGGAAAGGGAGGGCAGTGGGGTAGGGTGGGGTCACTGAGTTTAAAGAAGCAAAGAGTAGCTTCAAACCATCTATAATTTACTGCTTTCCCACAGTCCAGGAGTCAATAGTCCTGAAACACACCTGAAAACCTTTAGAGTCCTTGCAATATTCAAGTGCCTTAAGAAATCTAGTGTGCGGAGGTGTCCCTCAAAAAGAGATGGCTTTCTTAAAAGAGACGTAGGTTGGAATCTTGTAGAAGAGGTTTGTGTGTGTGTGCGTGTGTATTCTTGGGTGGTAGGCTGTCGTAACCTCTAAGTGTTGCATCAGCCCTGTGGAGAGCTCAGCCCCTCAGGCTTGCTCCTCCGAGGGTAGAATGAGGCTCTGTTGTGGCTCAGACCGACTCATAAGGAAGCTACGCACATACACTCCCTCCCTCGCGCACTCTCTCACTCACTCAGCGTGTGTGTGAGTGTGTGGGTGCGTTTGTGTGTGTGTGTGTGTGTGTGTGTGTGTGCGTGTGTGTGAGGAAACAGAGTGGGTTGCCACAGCAACTGCCCTTCTCAAAAGTCTCTTGGTCCCCATTAAGAAAGATGGTTTTGTGTGTGTTTGTGTGTGTGTGGGTGTGTGTGACAGAGAGACAGAGACACAAAGAGAGAGAGAGAGAGAGAGAGGGGGAGAGAGAGAGAGAGACAGAAGCACAGAGAGAGAAAGAGAGAGAGAAAGATGTGTATGAAGGAGGGGGGGTGCACCTTGGCATCAGTAGTGGCAGCATGGGATAACACGCTGAAAGAGTCTATTGAGTCCAGGGGATTACAGCTGTTAATGAAGACAGCAGGAACTCTGAACCGCAAGCAGAAGTGGCCTGTCCCTCCAGCCCTGGGCTTCACCAACCCTGCCGCACACACAATGTAAACAACCCTCGTCTCGGCAGCACAGCGCTTTCCTGGACGTCCATGCGGAAAGAGGTTTACCGAAAGCAAGCTGACACCTGCGGTCATTTAGCAAAGACAGTGACTTAAGGTGAGAGGGGAAATATTCCCTGTTTAGAGAGGCAGTAATGTAGGCCAGTGTCATCTTTAAACAAGAAGTCAGTGGCAGTTACACTCTGACCTTTGTGTGCTACATGCATTCATGGAATTATGCTCATCTCCATTAAATCTGTACTGAACCAGACCTTTTATATATATAGTTTATGAGCTATATAAATACAATACTTACTTATTATATATATATATGTATATATTTACTTATTTATATATATATAAATAACATTGCCCTGGTCTTGTACCATTCATATTCATGTTGCCTGGAAGGCCTTGCATTGGTTGATTATGCTAGGCTAAAAGCTTTAGCATCCACTAGCACGCAATCTGACTGATGAGGTGAGTTGATGAGGAATACAGACAGTTACAAATTCCATCAAAAGTAGTTGGCAAAGTATTGCATTGTGTTCTAAATGATTAGATATGGCTAATTCTTGCATGTCAGTCTAAATGAAGACCCTCTTAAGCGTATTACATACTCGCCGCACCCGACCGGTAGCGTGACAATGTGACGTCAAAATTGCGTCATTTCCTCTGTCGCACGAGAAATTTCAGCCTCGCGCAGGCAGGTAGTGCACAGGAGATTTTTTTTCAGATGCGCGCGACTCTATACAGACATCAACCACATTCAGGCATTTCATAGCCTAGCCCAGTGATTCTTAAACTAGGGGTCGCGACCCCAAATGGGGTCGCCAAAAACTTCCGTGGGGTCGCCAATTATTTTCTGTATTCAGTCTGAAATTATTATTAGGTGAAACAAAGGAAAACAATATTGGCCTTTTTCTTATTTACACGCAGTTAAGAGAAGAGAGAGAAATGTTTTCGTCTTTCAACGAGATCTGGTTCAGCCTATGGGCTACTGGTCCGCTGATAGAAACAATGTAACTATCTGCTCCACTACGCAAACTCAACTTGTTCCCGCTATTTTAAGTAAAACAAAACAAAAGACATAGGTAGACTACTAGCCAAAATGGACAGGTGGCTCCTCAGATGGGACAAGTCTACAGGCCGGTGAGAATAAAAAAGGTGCGTCGGCTTTATCAGAAAGAATTTCTGAAATATGGATTCACTTGCCAAGTTAAAGATAACCTCGACCACCCACAATGTGTGATTTGCGGCGATGTTCTGGCGAGTGTTCTGAGAGTTTAAAACCTGTCAAAATGAAACAACATCTCAAAATACAGATGTCGGCTCAGCAAATCTCCGTGTCGCCATATGCAGCATTCCTCCTAGAATTAACTTGCTATGTTCACGGAAGCATGCCCACCCATTCTCATTGAAATTGTTAAAGATAGTAAACCAGAAAAGGGAAATAAAAAAATATTGTTATTGTTATCGCCATAAATATAATTAATGTAACGTTGTAGGCCTAATGCTGCAGGCTATGTGTGTGTCGTTTAGGTGTGCGCCGCCATGCACATATAGCTCTGATCTGATATGGCGGCAGCCTACACTTGTTTAATCGCGGATTGTTTGGTTTTCTTGGTTCTTGTTCATATGGAGTAAATAAAACAAATGACTTTGCTTTCTAGGTTTTGCTTGATTTCGTTGTTAACGTTTGAGGGGGGTATTTGAGTAAGGACTTAGAATGGGTTTGGGGAAAGTGGGGTCGCCAGACCTCGTCATACTTTTTTGTGGGGTCGCCAGACAAAAAGTTTAAGAACCACTGGCCTAGCCCACATCTTAAATAAACATGTTTGAATAGTCAGTTTGAGAAGAGAGGGAAATTAACCTGGCTAGGTTACCAGCCAGAGTTTCGTGATTTTTTTATATAGTTTGCTGGATAAGTTAATGAAGCTACCAGAGGAGAGGGAATTAAGATGAAAGACCTAGGACCCAGGGACATGCAAATAATCCAGCAAAAGGTAACAAATATATATTTTTCAACGAAAGGATATCTAAGACCTGAAAAAAATCTCTTTCCACCTCAGGAAATTACACAAACTCATCTCTCAGCACCAGCCAGCTAGCTAAAATTTTCCTCGGGATGAATAAAGTGTCTATCTATCTATCTAGCTGCACACACCTGGGAAACTAGATGGTAATGATGGTAGTTGTGAATAGCAGCAACCGAAGTCTCAAGTATCATCACAGAGGGTAGTTTTTACTGCCATTGAGGCCAATGCCAATTCAGGAGAATATTGCAACTAGTGTCGCGACCACCACGCGTGAGTATAAATGGTTTACGGCGCTCCCGTGACGTCACATTGTCGCGCTACCGGTCGGGAGTGGCGAGTATGTAGGACGCTTTAGGCAGGGCGCTTAGATGAAATGAAATGGCCTGCTCTGACTCGTGTTTGTGACTGACTACTGCACTCTTGTTGACCTTGCATGGCAGGCAGACATCATGGATTTATGGAATAGTAACACCATCATAATGAATTTGTCCACAGACACATGCACACGTCCAAGAGCCTCACTGGCTGACGCAAAGCCCTGTAATCGAAGAGCCTTTTGCTTGTGTGGAAAACTCTGTGTGCCACTCTGACTTTACAGGGCCATTTAACGACTGGGACTGCTGCATGGCAAGGTCAGTCAGCAGCACCGGTCTTTGTGGTTTTATGGGCCTCCGCGATTTGAGTTCAAAATAAAGTTGACATCAGTGCTTGTGAGGACATAGACGCTTAACAGTAAACTGATCTGACAAAAACGCTGCAGATCTCAACATCGATATGTCCACAATGCCTTTGTGTGTAGACACACACATACTCACAGAGAAAATGATCCTTGTCATGTTATTGTGTCTATGTGTGTGCTTGTGCATGTATGTTTTGGGCATGTTTATATGTTTGTGTATGTGTAAGTATAGGTGTAGGTGTGTGTGCATGTGCATGTTTATGTGTATGTGTATGTGCATGTGCATGTTTATGTGTTTGTGTATGTATTTGTGTATGTGTATGTGCATGTGTTTGTGCATGTATTTGTGTATGTGTGTGTGCATGTGCATATGCATGTGTTTGTGTATGTGTGTACAGTATGTGTGACAAACAAGATACATGTGTGCATCATATATGTGTAAGTGTGTCCAGTGCATATGTGGACCCCACCCCCCCCTTGATCGACAGCAGCTGAGGCGGCCCGTTCCACATGTCTGCACAGCGAGAACATTTTTCCCATGTCTGCCAGAGCCAAGACTTCCTCCATTCAGCCCGAAATAGCAGCCTTGTGCTTACGCACTTCGCCTTAAGAATGCAGTTTCAAGGAGCTGGAAAATGTGGGGCGGGGGAGGAATCGACAGGAGGAGGCCGAACACACAAAGAGAGGAGCTGAGGAGGTTTGTGTGTGTGTGTGTGTGTGTGTGTGTGTGTGTGTGAGAGACAGAGAGAGGTGAGGAGGGGGTGGTGTAAGGTGGTTGTAGTGGAATACAACCGAATGAATGACAAAATAAGACGATACACTTGTTTGAATGTGGCATTCATCATCTCACACAAGGCCAAGGCACAGGGCTCCATGCTTAATCAGAACATTGACTCCCTTGTCAAAAATGTGGAGCTACGAGACGAAAGAAAGAGAGAAAGAGAGGGAGCAAGAAAGAGAGAATGAAAGACAGATGTGGCACATCTTTTATCAGACACACACACACACACACACACACACACACACACACACACACACACACACACACACACACATACACACAAACTCATGCTACCCACTCGTGGCCTGGTTGTGAACTGAGAGGTGGAGGTGGCCCACCCTGAGAGAACAGTGGGGCGTGGGGTGGGGAGCAGGGGGAGCCATGCAAACAGCTCTTATCTCATGCTGTTTTACTTTGCACCCACTGAACTTCAGAGGCTGCCCTACAATGAACTGCTCTATTTTAGGCCCAGACCATGACCAAGCACAGCACATGTACAGGCCTTGAAAACACTCCCTTTGTGATTCTGTGGTGAACTGTACTACTCTTAACACTCTTTAACTATATATTGCTCACGCGTCATATTATTTGTGGTGCTTTGCAAGCCGTACTTACATTGCTAATTGGCTCCATGTCATATATTGTATGTAGTGTGTGTGTGTGTGTGTGTGTGTGTGTGTGTGTGTGTGTGTATGTGTGTGTGTGTGTGTGTGTGTGTGTGTGTAAGATGAACTGCATAAACACTGATGCTTTTTACATATAAAGTTCCTAACAGGGAGATAAAGGTATTGAACTGTACTGAATATAAAGACACGATGTGGCTTGTTAGTCAGTGCATGGGCTGATGTCTTAGTTTGAACTGATGCAGTCAGTGCTTCAGTACAGGACATAAAGAATGCTCAATACATTCAGAGAGTCTTTGTGCAGTCAAGGTTTGCACACTTTGTTATCTTTCAGAATAATTTTTACATGGATTGAATTTTTTTTCTCATCTCATATCTACGCAAAATGACATTAGGTGAATCTGTTAAAAACTAGATGTACCGCATAGCGGTACAAAATATGACCGCCGCTCAGTCCTGTACATCCGTTCCGCGAAAATAAATCACACTTCAATTTGTCTCCATATTTTACTCCATCCCCACTCTTGAAACTTTGTGTATGCTTGTTTGGCATGCCTGAGTGTGTGTGCGGCTGCACAGAAAGTACCCTACTGGTGCTGAAAAGGTGAATAGATTGTAGAATAGCCAAAGAAGATGTAGAATTGTTATAAAACCTTTAAAATCTCTAAACAATCACAAGTAGGGCAGTTCATCACAGTTCATCCATTGCAACTGGATTGATGAAAGGTCACTTACACCTGTAGGCTACATTGTATTTGGGAAAAGCAAAAGGTATCAGCATAATGTTATTTATTTATTTATTTTTATGTATTTATAAAAACAAAAACACCTCTGTCAGTTCCATGCCGTTTTTCAACAGCTATCAAAAAAACAAAGGTCATTTTGGATGGATGGATTTTTTTGTGAATGTTTCTTCTTCTACATAAGATTTTAGTCATCTTTAGTTCATGTAATACTTTATTGTCAATGCACAAATTAAGTAACAGTAGTCTGAAACGTTATTGTTAATGCACAAATTAAGTAACAGTAGCCTAGTCTGAAACGAAATGCTGTTTTACATCTAACCAGTGGTGCAAATAACTGACATGTCCAAATGGGCCTTGATGAAATGCGCCGCTAGACTGTTCATACACATTTTAACGGGCCAAAGTTGAAGAGCTTTTGTCCGTTATTGTTCGATTGCAAATATAGGCTGATTCATGTTCCTTGCATTGTTTAACTGAGGTCCATGGCTAGTCTGGCTTTCATCAGACCAAGCTCAATCTTTTAAGAAATCAAAAATAAATAGCGGGCAGATCAGGCTGGGTTCACCCAGCCTAGTCCATAGGCACCGATATTGTTTAATTTTTCCGATTGAGATATACACGCTCTGGCTATTCTAAATGCAAAAATGCATCAGGGAGTTATGACAAAACGGTAACTAACAAACTAGATCCTAATAGAAAGTTGTTAGCTTCCCTAAGCTACAGGTAGGATTATAAGGTAGGGCCTATTGACAACATAAATTGTCAATAGGCTATGCTGGCGACACAAATAAAATCTCCTTTGGAAACCAATGTCTTACGCCTTACAGTATCAAGCGGACTTAAACTGTCATATCGTGGCGAAAAGTTGTAATAACATTCACGCAGCTCCATGAGTCAAGGAAAGCTTGAATGAAGTAGCCACTTCTAAATGGGACCCACTACACAGTAGCTTAAGGTGTTTTGCTAAAGCAGCCATAATGAAATGAAGGTGTCATTGTTTGGATACTTCACACACACGTGCTTTTTTTAATTTCACAGACTACAACTACCAAGCTGTAATCAAAGCACATCGATTCCCCTCACACCCTGCACGCACTTAAAACAAAATAAACAGGCGCCTCAGTCTCACGCGATGTATAGGCAAAACTGTATCAGACCGGTGTAACGTTGGTAAATCTTCCATTGCACAGAATGATTTTGTAGCACGTGCAATAAATGACAGTCGAAGATACAAACAGTGCTGCTATACATTTGCTTGGTATAACCGCGATTTATAGTTTTCTACAAATGCAATAAATCAAATGCCTCCATCACTCAACCAACGCTAACGGTAACATTACCTAGGTCCTTATTGATATTACAAGATTAACGTAACTGCAGTAAAACCAAGCATGTCCGATAAACATCCTCAGATTTATTTCGCTTCAAGAAGAAATGGGAATTACACTTCATGTGAACATCGCCCTATCCTTATTAGATGTTCGCTGCAGTAAATTACAGTCCTTGTATGAAGCGCCCATTGTTTTTCCAACCCACTTTTAACTTCCAACAAAATTACGCCTCACAGCAACGACAATGCCATCTAGTGGACAAACGACTACTTCGCCAATACTGAAAATGCAGCCATGATGATGATGATGAATATTTATTTTGGCTTTCTTTTAATCCTACTGATTTTAATTTTTTACGGGGGCAAATCACAAATGAGTGTTTATGAGCCAGGTTGATGTGGGCCCTTGAGACCAACATACCATAAAAAGATTCACAGAGAACTGTGTTCGCCCTACCCTCCTTTTTCGGGGGTCCAGTCCAGCTGGGGGCTGCAGATGAAAACCAAAAATGACGGGTTCCATGCTATCCATGTGGGGGTACATGCTCACCAAGTTTTTGTGTACCCCGGTCTTTCAGTGTCCGGGGAATCCTTGTTGGTGTATCGCCACTAAATGTACACATAAATTATTTTATTGTAAGGCCCCCATGAACGAAAGTACACAAAACTTGGCATGCATTCAGAGGGTGTCATAATGATCCTACACTTTTAATTTCGTGCAGTTTTGACCTTGTCAGCCAGAGATATTGAGATGAAAACACCTAATTTTTTGCTTTTTAATTTTTAACTAGGTGGCGCTTATACATGAAATAAGTGGTAATGGGATGGGTTGACATGCCCCCTTAAGACCAACATACAAAAAAAAAGGTGGACCTCCTAGGGCCCTACGGTTCTCGAGATATTCACAGAAAACTGTCTCCGGCCACCTACAGGCCAGT
The DNA here is from genome assembly GCF_017589495.1 of Alosa alosa. Lineage (NCBI taxonomy): Eukaryota > Metazoa > Chordata > Actinopteri > Clupeiformes > Clupeidae > Alosa > Alosa alosa. Next base: position 26,066,909 of record NC_063201.1, read on the forward strand.
TGGTGTATAGTAACATAAATTAATTTATTGTGTGGCCCCCATGAACGGAATTCCACAAAACTTGGCGTGCATACATAGGGGTGTCATAATGATCCTACACTTCCAATTTTGTGCAGTTTTGACTATGTTAGGTCACAGATACCTTCAATTACACCACCTCATTTTTACTTTTTGTGTTTAACTAGGTGGCGCTATACATGAAATGAGTGGTTATGGAATGGGTTGACATGGCCCCTTTGAGATCAACATACAAAAAAAAATGGTCCTCCTAAACCCTACGGTTTTCGAGATATTCACAGAAAACTGTGTCTGCCCTACCCTCCTTTCGCTGGGGTCCAATTCAGCGGAGGGGCTACAGATCAAACGAAAAAACGATGGTTCCATGCTATCCATGTGGGTTACATGTCCACCAAGTTTCGGTACCCCGTCTTTCAGTGTCCCGGAATCATTGACGGAAATTTGGGCATGCGAAAAAAAAAAAAAAAAAAAAAAAAAAAAACCTATATGATAAACCTGATATGGCCAAGGCTGCTGGGCGGTCATAATTATAACAGAGTGGAGCAGTTTTTCTAAACTATTTTATTATTGAGTGATCCCTGGACAACATTAAACCACATGAACTTTATTTTTGCAAATCTGATTCAAAACACAAAAGTTTTCCTGATGCCACTCCTATGTTTTCTTGGTGATGTGCTTGTTGAACTGTTAACCTTCCCTTCTGTCTGAGATCCTGAGCACTCTGGAAAAGGTTGCATGCAGGATAGTTTTATATTTTCTGGCATCCATCTTTCCCTCTATCCTGACCACCCAGTCCCTGTCACAGAAACAGACATCCCCACAGCATGATTCTACCTCCAGCACTGTACGGCTGGTAGTAATGAGATGATGCTAAGTGCCTGGTTTCCTCCACACTTGCCACTGGGAATTGTGGCCAAATGGTTTCCTTTTTGTATCATCAGACAAGAGGATTGTACATGTCATGGTCTGGCTGTCAGGTGATTTTTTGTCAAACTCCCAGTAAGCCGCCATGTGACCTTTAGTGAGAAGCCTTTTGTTTCTGTTTCTGTTTCTGTTCGGCCCCTCTCTGGCTGGGAGGCTTCCCACTGAATCATTTAAACAATTGCATATGATAAACATGTTTGAAAACAAAGAATGGTATTTAGCTAGAGGGTATAATGTTTTTCCTGTTGGTTTAAGATGAGCTATCAGACATACTTGAAGAAGTTCTGTATGTGCCATTATGCTGAGTGCTGGGTTATTTATGTTTCCACAGCCCCTCAACCGCCTCGCTCCAATACCATGTGCAATAGCAACTCCACTCACAGTGTTGCATTATGGCACAATCATGATGATGAAGAGAAGCTGCTTGGAAAAAGAAAGCCTCTCTTCAGTGACTCAGTGCCTATTGAACAAACCATTATGGGTAGCAGCACAGTATGGGTGCAATGAGACACTCACAGACACACACAGGTATGGGCCAGCCACGTTGACTTATCACCTTCTGGAAAAATTGTGCTTCATAAAATACACTATTCACCTTGAGAGCTTTGAACAGTCTATAGACATCCTACTGTCTCCAGTAGACAAGTGTACAGACACACACAGCAGACGACACTTAGACAAAAGCAGGTACAGACGCAACTGCAGATTATGTACTGCCCTTTAGGTCACAGGGAGACGAAGAGGCGCAGGTGTGTGTTGGGGGTTCGGGCTCAGTCGTCAGGCACGCCAACAGCCCTCCTTCACTCCGTGGGATCGTGTGAGAGGGGCGAGCCTGACGAGCACATCTGTCTGGGTAGCATGAGCGCCGGTCCCGGAAAACACAGCGAGACACGGAGCGGAGATGAAACTCAGCAGACCCTGACACTGCCTCGTTTGTGATTTATCAGACAGATTTTCTACGCCGACGCCCGCAAGGGTCCTGCAAAGCAAGCTGGAGGAGGAGAACTATCACCGCTTGACACGCTTGTGTTGCTTTGTCACAGATGTGTGTAATAATGAGAAGGGCTGAGTTTTTCTTTTTTTTTACCTTCAACTCTCTCAATCCCTCACTTCTTTTTCTTTTTCTCTCTCTGTCTCTCCCTCCACCTCTTTCTCCTTCTCACTTTCATCTCTATTTTTAAAGCCTAAAAAATCCCTGTTTTTTGTTTATCTTGTTTACTTATGGGAATCATGGGAGTCCAGCCGTTCAAGTTTTCTGAAGAAAGGCTCGGAGCAGAACCATGGCTTCTTTTGTAAACAACAGAACTGTTGCCAGGCAGATCTGACGGGCTTGTCTGCTCCAGTTAGAACCAAAAGCCGTGTGTGTGGAACAAGCCCTGAGAGCGGCAAGAGGGAGCTTGCTTAGCCAAGGCCTGTCTCACTCTCATCCACCTGGCCCAGAGAATAGCAAACACTGACCAACACAGTGTCCATTTACTCTTTCATTTTCTGTTCTGTGTGTCATGTTTATATGCCTTTTACATGACACACAGTGCAGGCCTGCCTGCTTCGTATGTGCTTTTTTTCCTATTTGACCCGTACCCTGTCCAGGCACAAATGCTGCAAATTGGCAATAGCCTGAAGCCTTAGATATGAGAATATGTGTTTCACTTGATCATAATGTTTTCTGTTGCCCCTTTTGGCAAATAAATAAGCAAATACAAACACAAACACATAGATACTGAGGACCAAAGAAAACGTCCTGTGTGTGTGTGTCTGTGTCTGTGTGTCTGTGAATGGGTGGCAGGTGGTTTGAGAAAGTTGACATTACATTATTTTGCATGCTTGAGAGACATTTTTTATCCACAGTAAGAATTCTGTGTAAGCACTGTCAAGTATTGTAGTATAGGCAGGACTTCCTTATATATGTATAAGTATGATAAGTAAGTACTGTCATAGTATAACTGTCACGCTAAGTGTGTGCTGTGAGATGCATACTCCATACTGACTGGGATGCTGCTGGCACACAGAAACAGGCTTGTTGCTGTCTGGGAAGGTGCCAAGAATTCTTGTGTAAACATGAGACAATTACAGCCCCCATCCTCCAGAATTAGGCATGAGGATCCGGAACCATCCATCCTTCTTGGGACATTATGGATTTGTAAGTTGGGAAATGTTGGGAGTTCTCTTTTTTTCCATTCTGCAGTGGAGTTAAAAAAGCCAGAGATAGCCGGCCCCCCACAGAGCTTGCATATCGGAAAAAAGCATTTATTCACAATTTAGGACGCCACTGGTTCAGCACGACAGGAAGTCCATATGAGGAAGTTGATATATGAAATATGTCTCCGGTCATGCAGCCCTCACTGTCACACCTTTTCAGTCTCTCTCGCTCTCTCATGCTCTCTCTTTCTCCATTTCTCTCTCATGTTCTCTCTTTCTCCATTTCTCTCTCTCATGCTCTCTCTTTCTCCATTTCTCTCTCTCATGCTCTCTCTTTCTCCATTTCTCTCTCGCTCACTCATGCTCTCTCTTTTTCCATTTCCCTCTCTCTTATCAACGCCACTCCAGCTCATTCACTTCCTGTCTCACACAGCTCCTCCGACCCTCATCCTAACCAGCTTTCTCCAACTTCCCAGTCACCCCCGCCACCATCACATGATGCCTCTCCCCGTAATTAAACTTCCCCTCAGATGAGGGGCTATAACAGTGCCTTAATTACCCAGCAGCCCTTTCCCTGGTGAGCAACAGGGCAGACGGCCCAGTCCGAGTGGGAGAGGGAGAGCGGAGCAGTGGCCTGGGATGGATCCAGAAGCCATCTCTCTCTCTCTCTCTCTCTCTCTCTCCCTTGTTCTCTCTCTTTTTCTCCTTTGCTCTCTCTCTCTCGCTCTCTCTTTCTCTTGCTCTTTCTCTCTCTCTTCCTCTCTGTTTCACACCCTCCACATCCCCTTGAGACAGACTCTGAATGTCCTAAAGGAGGTCGAGTTTCTTTAAAAAGCGCAATGAAAAAAATATTTCACATTTCACCGCAAGTATCTCTGAAAAAGCATTAATTAATGCAACAGTTAGTAATTACTAGTCACTAATCTTTTATTAATTCATTATTGAGCCATTTAGCTCTGCTCTGACAGGGCTGAACTTATGTAAGGCACTAGGGATCCCCTGCAGAAACTAACTCAGTGTTATGGTCATGCTTTGTATGAGCAGAGTTAGAATTACTATATAGAATCTATTTATGCCAGACAGTTCAGTTAAGAGAGGCTCAGAATGAAACTTAATGTGCCGTCATGATCTAGAGAAGCCATTGAAATCAGCTAATTTGGATGTATAGGCATTCAGTAATCCATCTCGAGTTTGAGGGGGTAAGGTGTGTGTGTGTGTGTGTGTGTGTGTGTGTGTGTGTGTGTGTGTGTGCGTGTTGTGGTGTTGTTGGGCTCAGAGCTCGGAGGCAGGGGTGGCTTTGTTATTCTCCTGCTCCGCTGGGCTGAAGCTCCCCACGGAGACGGCGTGTCAGAGACCTGGCGGAGTGTGTAACTGCAGCAGGTACAGCCCCGTCATCACTGGAATTTTCCTCTTTTCCTCTTCCTTTCCCTTCTTTTCCTCTCTTTTCCTCTTCCTTTCCCTTCTTTTCCCTTCTTTTCCTCTTCCTTTCCCTTCATTTCCTCTCTTTTCCTCTTCCTTTCCTCTCTTTCCTTTCCTCTTCCTTTCCCTTCATTTCCTCTCTTTTCCTCTTCCTTTCCTCTCTTTCCTTTCCTCTTCCTTTCCCTTCCTTTCCCTTCTTTTCCTCTTCCTTTCCCTTCTTTTCCCTTCTTTTCCTCTTCCTTTCCCTTCTTTTCCTCTCTTTTCCTCTTCCTTTCCCTTCTTTTCCCTTCTTTTCCTCTTCCTTTCCCTTCATTTCCCTCTCTTTTCCTCTTCCTTTCCTCTCTTTCCTTTCCTCTTCCTTTCCCTTCCTTTCCCTTCTTTTCCTCTTCCTTTCCCTTCTTTTCCCTTCTTTTCCTCTTCCTTTCCCTTCTTTTCCCTTCTTTTCCCTTCATTTCCTCTCTTTTCCTC
>NC_063201.1:26076876-26134376 GCF_017589495.1 Alosa alosa
GGTGACGTAAGTGCAAATAAACTGAAAATAGAACTGTTGTTTAAAAAAAACACTACAGTGATTCTCACTTAATGTAGGGCAGAGACAACCCATTCAAAAACAGAACGGTAAGGATAGTCAATGCTTCATGAAAGGCAACGTTGTTGATCAAAGTCTGCAATAAAACTTATACTTGACCCCCCATCTCTCTCTCTTTCTCTCTCTATAACACAGACACACACTCTCTCTCTCTCTCTCTCTCACACACACAAACACACACACACACATGCGTATAATCTATCATGCAATGAGGGACGCACCATGACAAAGCAAGCACTACAAAAGGGTGTTCATGGTGCAAAGGCAATATAATTACTAAGCAAGCATGTAATCAGATGTGAAAGACTGAGAGGCTATATTTAGCTGCTTATTGGAGTAGCTAAAGACCAAAGCACCTCAGTGGGATTTTTTTTACACACCTCACACTTTTATATCAAGTGCCGCAGATGAAGGGGAGACTTCAAATGCTGTCTGCCCCTTTCAGTCCAGTCAGGCCTATAATACTGTATGCTAACACTGTAGGTGAGCATAACAGCTATGAGAACGAAGATTAAAGTGATTAATATGCTAGTTAGGAAAACGGACAGGAACAAAATGCAATCAGGTTAGATATTGCTTTCACTTGGCATAATTTTATGAACAACATTTACGACATAAAATTTTGTTTTAGTTTTCTATTAATAGCCTATGTTAAGGTGGGAGAGCTGAAGATGGAAAATAATTTTTCGTTACACATTCAGAACACGGATGGGCAGCTAGATTGATGACAAACTGCGTTTAGACTCTAATACAGAGGTGATTATTAAAAATGTCAACAGAGGCAGTAGGCCTATTTCTTGAGGAAACTTGACTCCTTTGGAGTGAACAGGAAGATTCTCAGCATTTTTTACACCTCCTTTATTGAAAGTATACTGACCTTTCCATCCATGTGCTGGTTTCACTCCCTCTCAGTCAAAAATAAGAAACACCTCCAGAGCATTGTGAACACATGTTCTAAAATCATTGGCCACCCTCTTCAGTCTCTGACATCACTGCACGACAAGGCAACGTTAAGGAAAGTCAACTGCATCCTAGAAGACTTTACCCATGTCCTACACAGAGTTTTTGAATGGCTGCCCTCTGGCAGGCGTCTGCGCTGTCCTCTGGCTAGGACTAACAGGAGGAAGGCCACCTTTACTTTTGAGGCTATTCGCCTTTTGAATTTGAATATGCTCCAAGCCCCCTCCTCCATCTTCTCCTGGGACTAACTCCCCCCTTACACTCCTGTCTGTCTCTGTCCTGTTCTTTCTTTGTCTGTCCTGTTCTTTCTTTTGTCCTGTCTTATATGTTGTGTTATGTCTTATATGTTGTGTTATGTCTTATATGTCACTATGCCTGCATAGAGAAAATTGCCCCATGGATAAATAAAGTTTTTTTGAATTGAATTGAATTGAGATAGATAGATAGATAGATAGATAGATAGATAGATAGATAGATAGATAGATAGATAGATACTTTATTCATCCCGAGGGAAATTTGAGATATTTAGCTATGTAGTTCAGGAGAGTGGCACACAACGCTGTCATGTTCGTCAGTTGTATCCTTGACAGATTTTGCCCTCACATGACCTTCATCCCTTACCTTTGCTCTCTTTTCACATGTAAAGACCTCAATTCTTACATCTTATCTGAGCTCTGCTGTCCCCCTATGGTTGTTATGGGCACTCACGGTTCTGTTCATTTTGGAGTTTACAGAGCTCACAACACAGAAATAGTCTTTAATCCTTCCCCAATTTGAGATTAAAATCCAAATCTCAGATCAGACTATAATTTGCCTCTATGAATTCTCACAATGATTTTGACACTTTCACACAAGGATTTTAGGTTAATATGTAAGCCTACCGCATATGCTACTGTGTGCATATGTGTGTAATAAATAAATACATACATAAATAAATAAATAGGTGTACACCAACAAGGAGGGCTTTATAATCATGCTTTGATATAGGCTATGGTCGGCTAACATTTGTAGTCCATACAAGTAATGGTCATGGATAGCATAGCCTATATCGCCCTCTGCTGCAGCCGAAAGGAACAACAGGTTTCCGATACAGATGTGTTGCAGTATTGTAGAACTAGGATTCATTGATAGGCTGCACACCATAAACAGGTGTTCGACAGCGATGAGTAGTTAGGGCTTGTTCTGCCAGCTTCATAGGCTCTGAGCGGGGCTTGAATATAATGTAGCCTACTCGAAATAGTTTTACTCAGTAGGCTACAGAGCACTTTCAAACGTGCAAGGCTTTTTTAATCTAAATATACGCTTTGGTTCATTATTTCTTTGGGTTACTCCAGGTGGGTGGATTTATGATTCCACAGTTCCACAGGAAACAATGTTGAGCAATTCCTCCAAAGTACTCAATGGGGACCATGACTGGTTTTCAAATTCGCAGGCGTCCTTCAAGTTGGAATGGAAAGAGGGGTAGTCTGCCTGCCCCATCCAAATAATCTCCAACAGGAACAATCACAACAACTACATCTGGTTTCACACTGCAGTAGTCATTTGCTGTTGCTGTAAGAACGGGTTGTAACCAATCAATAGCTAGGCTATATTGCCCTGCAAACAATTTTTTTTTTTTTCAAAAATGACATGCTAAAACTGTATTTACCTTTAAATTTACCCCTTTATAATGAATCATGTCACGACTGTTGGTGAGAGAGGTTTATCTAATAATAGTTCGTGGAGTTTGCCGACCCTCCTCAAAAAAGCGCTCCATCCCATTGGGAGGATAATTCCTCTTCGTTGAGAATCAGCGCACTAAAACCTGTAATGGAGAAGCAGCTGCACGCAGAAACCACTACATGAGTTACAACTTCGTTTTAATGAGAGTAAAGGTAAGCAATTAACATCTGTACAATTTCCACACCTCACATTCTTTACGCGGCATGGTTGCGAATGCAATATTTATGTATTTTAGAAGTCAGAAGTGATTAAGTGAAATATTTTTTAATTAAAGCAGGCAGATTTGGGGAATCGAAAATGGAAAGGTCAAAAGATGACGAATATGCTCACACGACATTTATTGTTTGAAAAACTAATAATTCGCATACTCTTTTTTTACTGTTCACAAGTGTAGCGTGTGTGTGGCATAGGCCTACAGTATTCTTCTTTTACTGTTCACAAGTGTAGCGTTCTATTTAAGTGTTTTAATCATTTGATGAGTTTTCAAGCGCCGGACAGAGTGGGAGGGTTATGACTTATCTTTAAAAACGACAGTTTTGCCAACTGGCTTCAACTAACTTTAATATGTTTTGATGAATGTTTAACTTTCGACACAGCAAGTTACAGTTAAATGCTGCGTCAAATAAACCCACTATTCACGTAGTAGCCTAAGCCAAATATCTCAAAAGTCAATGATTGACATGATGAGGCATTTGACGACAGCTGTCTCCATAGGTCAGGAACGTGCTGTTGGAGAGTAAAACCATATGTGATGATATGAGTGCCAGGTCATCACAAGCGGATTTATTCTTAACCAATCAAAAATCACTATCTGTACTGCTTGTAATGTTTTTGTTCACCCTTAAAGATGATTTTGTTCAGGTTTTATATATATATATATATATATATATTTACTATTCTGAAAGCAGTTTCAAATAGTTGTCCCTTACTTGGGTCTGTCATCGGGTAGGAAACCCATCAGTATATATTTGTGTGTCCAAGACCAGGCCGTGTGATATTAGACAGCATGGGTAAAGTCCTGCTGCTCTTCCTGGTACTGTTGGCCCTTTCACCTAAGACTAGGGGCCAGAGGAGACCCACGGGACCAAGAGGCAATAGCAGGGGTAAGATTGTTTCTTTCCAATGAAGATATAATACTTTTCTATGAAGATATAATGAGTTTTGCACATATCAATTGAAATGACTAATGTAATATATTTCCTACTCTGTTACTTGCTTTTGTTGTCCTAGTTAAAATTAGAAACACTTTGTAGTCTTCGGAACTTGGCACTGAAGTATCTGTGTATATAATGACTGGACTGGATATCATAGACTGGCACATACTTGTGCACTCCCACATATCGTCCCCTGCTATGACATTTCAAAGTCTTTGTAGTAAGACACAGTGGACTGTTAGTGTGTGGTCACTCTCATTCCTTCTTAGCCACAACATACAGTAGTTGGAGTTTTTGAATTTTCTCCCCTGGGGGCCGTCTTCCCACATTAAAACTCCTCGCAGGTCAAGTGTGTCCCCTGGAGCTGGCGTTTATCTTGGACAGCTCAGAGAGCCAAGCACCTCCTGTTCGAGAGGCAGAAGGCCTTCGTGGACACGTTCAGCCGCGGGGTCGCGCAGCTGCAACCGGGCGGCTGGGAACTGGACATCCGACTGGCCGCCATCCAGTACAGCAGCACCGTATTCGTGGACCAGCGTTTCTCCGACTGGCAGAGCTTGGAGCACTTCCTGCAGAGCGTGGCCAGGATGGCCTACATCGGCCAGGGCACGTACACCACCTACGCCATCACCAACGCCACGCAGCTCTTCGCCCAGGAGACCAAGCCGGAGAGCGTGCGCGTGGCACTGCTCATGACCGACGGCTCCGACCACCCCAGGAACCCGGATGTGATCGCGGCATCCGCCGAGGCGAAGGGCAGCGGCATCAAGCTCTTTGCCCTCGGCCTTTCGGACCAGGCGCGGCAGAGCCAGAGTAGTGCCAAGTTGCGTTCCATGGCCAGCTCTCCTGCCAAGATGTACGTCCACTCCCTCACAGAGGCCAACCTGGAGGAGACTCTTCTCAAGGAGATTGTAAGTAGAGTCCACACACCCATTGTTTGACACCATCAAATCAAAAAAAGTTATAGTGGATTCCTGGCTTTGAGACCTCTATGTTTTGTTAACCACTGTTGAAATCTTGGCTGTGGGTGGTGCTATAAGGTGGTGGTAGTACACCATCACTACAGGTTCAAAATAATGAAACCAATGAAATGAAGCCAGGATGGGGGCCATGGTTGTGTGGTACGTTGTGTGCTTACTTAGCCTACCTTCATCAAGTCACACATTTCCTGGGGATAACAGAACCTGTTGCAGTTACTTGGGTTTTTGATGGACTTTACCAGTGTCCATTGTCTTAAGATATAGTGTTGCCTTTGAGGACTTGGTGTTTGGGTAACCAGTGTTTCTCTTGACTAACTAACTTCTAACTTCAACTTTGCAAGTTCATATTCACAACAAATAACATACATTATTTTAGCCAACAGAACTATGTAGGCAGACCTGATTATCAGAGGCATTTGTTTTGGTGCCCCTTTATGATCTTGGAATATTCCAGATGGATGCCTGCGTGACGCTACAGAGACAGCATAAAGTGTAAGAGATTTATACCGGAAAATTCGATCACAAGGCAAATAACTTCACATTAGCAACCGATATAAATAAAAAATCCCACTTGCTATTGTCTGTCTGCTGTATGGAACACAATTCGCGTAAATCTCAGCTGGGTGTCCCCAGAGGAAGGTCACTTGTCAATGCCTGAATGAAAGTGTGCCTCAGAAGATTTTCCACATATGCACACACAAGTGGCTGGCAGCGCCCTGGGGGTTAAGCCCTGTCTACAGACAGACAATAGTGGGGACTGTGTTGAAGTACAAACTGAATGGCATTACATTTCCCATTTCCATCCTAAACAGAGGGTCTTTACTGGGAGTCATTGCTTGGCAGGGGAGAGGGAAGAAGGGGGAAATCATTCACTATGTCCTTGCTAGATTTCTTCCAAGCAGTGTAGGCCTACTCTAAGATACTTTGCAAGTAGTGTAGGCCTACTCTAAGATACTTTGCAAGCAGTGTAGGCCTACTCTAAGATACTTTGCAAGTAGTGTAGGCCTACTCTAAGATACTTTGCAAGTAATGTAGGCCTACTCTAAGATACTTTGCAGGCATACTCATCAGCATGTTGTCTATTTTTGTTTTCACAGAGTGCCATTGCTAAAGAGGGTGTAAGTATTTCTTTATACAACGTTATTGCATCAGAAAGTATCACAAATCTACAATCTTTTAAATACTTTCAGCAGGTTGGCAGTTCTAACTTTAATGTAACTTCATTAACTAACTCCATTATTCCGTGACATGTTAGTGTCTCAAGGCACAACCTCTGGTGTGTGCGTGTGAGAAGGGAGACAGAGGCCTGGCAGGAAGTCCAGTGAGTTCAAATTCCATCAGTTGAATTTAGCACTTTGCTTATATTCTGCATTTCTCAATAATAATTTATAATTTAAGCCATTTGAAAAGACTTGTCATAAATGTTGTCAAGCCTTATAAAGAGATTAGTGCTTATGTATGTAAATGAATTACCAATTTCCCTCTACATTTAGGGCAAAAAGGGAGACGCAGGATACGATGGGCCTCCAGGGCCAAAGGGCTCAATGGTATGAGTACATATCTGAATTGATTGATTGATTGATTGTTTGATTGATTGATTGACCGATCGGCTGGTTGGTTGGTTAGTTGATTGTTTGGATGATTGATTGTTTGGTTAATTGGTTAATTGGTTGATTGGTTAACTGATTGCTTGGTTAGTTGCCCTACAAATGGATGGGTTGATTTGTGTATTGCTTGACTGGCTGAGTGGGTATCTGTGTGTGTGGATTCATCAACATCTGCTGTCTGTGCCTCTCCTGTGTCATATGCTACCAGGGGCCGCCTGGTGTGGATGGCAGGCCTGGCGTCGATGGCGAAGAGGTAAACTGTAAACTGTAAACATAGCAATTGGTTTCAGTCTTTCATTCAATATTTTTTTAGTATATAATCGGATGTTGTCGATAATTTGTGCATTGTTTTTTTTTTGTCTGTATCAACAGGGGGCGTCAGGTTTTAAAGGTGATAAGGTAATGTATCTTTGATCAATGGAGTGTTCCTCAGGTATCCATCAGACTAGTCCATCATGACTGTAAGCATCATCATAAACATTAATCTAGCAGGCACACCACTGATTAACATCATTAAGTCCTGGTTGCTGAAGTATGATCCCATACATACCTCAGCCCCTGCTCACATCCGTAGAGGATAACCAGTAGTGATCATTTACACTCATTCCCACTTTACGTGGCTGATCATGATATCACGTGACTTCATGTGAACTATGCTGCAGGGCGAGAGAGGGGACTGCGGTGCCCCGGGGGTGAAAGGAGACACGGTAAGACCTTTCCATCACACACAACAGTACAGTCCATATGTAGCCTGGGACCAGTTGTGCAGAGACTAACTGGACCATGGCAATGTTTTCACAGGGCCTGATGGGACTGTCTGGGCCACGGGGATTTAAGGGAGAGCAGGTACAGTATGTCTGTCTTGTCCTGAATTGTGCATTTAAGAAGGTTAATCACAGAGGGATAAGGGATTATTATTTTTTTTATTAATATTGTGATACAAAATAATAATCATTTCTACTGTTTATTAGGGAGCAAATTATTTTTATGTTTCAGGGAAATTTAATTAGCAATATTTTGCTATGGTTTGATATCCATGTTTATGTTCTGGTTATATCATGAACAGAAGGCTAATTTCAAGTATAGTGAAGTATATCTGAATAAACTGATTACAACATCTTTATTAATCCCGATTGTAACAACCAAAACAAGAGTACCTCGCCAAAAAGGGAAATGTATACGGAGCTGAGTCTTCTTCCCCGCCCGTGCACTTATGGAATGTGAATTAGGGATTAAAGCTAATCCGGAGGCTAACGTGTATCTAAAGCAGTGAATCCAGCCTTGCAGGATATTATTTGTTTTTCAGGAGTGGACTTTGTGCCGAGGGATTAGCCCAGGCGCAGAGTCGCACAGCTCAACTTTGCCCTCCAGCATTGGCATGATGACAGCGACTGTTTTGCTGTGATGAGCTATTGAGAGTTTAGAGACACCCAGCCCCTCCTGTTACTACTACTACTGCTTACATTGCTGTTACTTCTTTGCTACTATACCTCCACTACTGCTGGTACAATCTATACTACTACAAATAGGACTTCTGTGCAAGCTCCATTGATGTACTGGTATTTTTTGTGGAATAAGAACACAATACAAGCTGTTCAGTTGATAGAAAGACCCACAATAGGATTGCTATGCCTTTGCCTTCTCTGGAGGGAGAAAAAGACCTTGATGAGCTGCCAATATTAGACAAAGGAGGCAAATACTGGAGGAGGGTGTGGTGTGTTGGCTGCAGATCACAGTACCCCATGCAGCCACATTGTATTGTTTACATTTCAGCCATGTTATGTACTATGACTATGGTTTGTTTATGTACCTTCATCTAGACATGTGTATTGGCAAGGACCTCACAATACCATGCACATCACGATACATGGGACACGATACAATACATCACAATATATTGCAATACAATACATATTGTGACATATTGCAATACCTTTAACTGAAAATGTAAACATAGAGCTGGAACCACCCTGGCAGTGAATGTTCATCAATAAAGTATCTATCTATCTATCTATCTATCTATCTATCTATATTATCTATCTATCTATCTATCTATCTATATGTAGATCACATGATACTGATAATTCAGCAGACAAATAATACAAAGAAATTGCAAAAATATCGCTTCATGCTTTAATAAAAATATAAATATTTGGCGGCAGCAGTGATATGATATATTGCACAAGTGGCGATACGAATACGATATATCGATATTTCGATATTGAAAGCACAGCCCTACCTTCATCACACATCAGGCATTTACATCACTTAAGTACTTCACACCAATTTTATTTGTTTGAGTTATACACTACCAGTCAAACGTTTGTGTCCAAACGTTTGACTGGTAGTGTATGTTTCAGGATGTATTAGGTATTGTATACTGTGTCTTATTGGCCATTGGCCATTCATGACAACTGATGTTTTATTTTTGTCATTTAAACTTCAGGGTCATTTGGGCCCTCCAGGGGACCAAGGCTCAGAGGGACTCCCAGGGCCTAAAGTAAGAACCCCCCACCCCACACATCCACACGCACCCATAAGGGCCCAAATTAAGATTGCTGAACCTCAGCCAGCTAAACCCCCCCCCACACACACACACACTTACAGGCAGACAAAGACTGCCAAAGTGCCCCCTCCCTCGTTTGTCTATGTCCGTGGCATGGCTGTTTTCACACTGTCTGGGCTTCCAGAATACTTATGAGCTGACCTTTTCAAAATGGAGCCGTCTCAGTTTGAATGTGATATTTCTGTGGGGGAGGTTGTATGACAGAACAAGGGGCACTTTGACCACAAGACAGTTTTATAACTCTTGAAGACTGATCATTGCATAGACAATCTGTGACATTAAAATGGCACCATAAGCCACACACATTTTCCCATGATCCCTTGTATGCCATTTTAGATCACTCTATTATTAGTAGAAACAGTAAACACATAATAATAATAATAATAATAATAATAATAATAATAATAATAATATGTTTATTTTATATAGCGCCTTTCTCAAACCCAAGGTCGCTTTACATAAATTGTTGTTGCATTATTTTTACAACAGAATATTATAATAATGTATTTATTGAAATTACAGCACATTTATAAGAGCTTAATGAGGCTGCTGTTCAATTTGTGGCCTCTTTATCTTATTTCAGGGAGATCGGGGACCTGTTGGTGCTTCTGGGCTACAAGGAGACATTGGCATAGGATTCCCAGGTCAAAAGGTCAGGGCATAGTTTTTATTACACTAACCATATATGCTGTATCTCTCATTACAAGAACACATTACCAAGATTATTTAACATTCATCATTTATAGTAGTTATCATTCACTCATTTGGAAGTGAACACTACCATGCTTAATGCATACACAATGTTTGCTAACAGTTTTTAATATGTGCCCAAAGAGGAGAGATATAAACTGTGCAATGTAATGTGCTGATGCAATGCATTGTGACGGGTGAAGCAATGGCTTGTCGACCTGGGTTTGATTCCAGAACTCGCCGCAGCGAGTCTGTGTCGCTTTGAATAAAAGCGTCTGTGAAATACCAGTCAACTTTAACTTTATTTTATTCCATGGTGGATTTCAGGGTGACAAAGGCAACCAAGGACGGCCAGGACCTGCTGGTCTTGTAGGGGTTGGACAGCCAGGTCAAGCAGTAAGTTAAAACTTGCCTTTTCATATCTTTGTCAGATTCTTATTTATGTGGATAGGAACCTGGCATGAGTGTGAATGGATTCTTCACACAAGGGTCACAGATGTAATGGTAGATAATTTTTCTCATGAACCACAGAGGTATTTTGCAAGAATTACACAGCGGTACCACATCAAGATTTGAGTTGCAATTTTTGAAGGATTAGCCGACATCTGGACACCTTTTTAACTTCAGGACTCGCCAGATATTCTCAACTTAAAATGAGGCCACAGACCCACTGCCCTGTGTAGAAAAATATTCAACATTCTAAGTTAAACTGTACATTCTTTCAAAAAGCAGTATTGACTTTTCTACTTGTATTCTCAATCGACCCTCGTGATGTATTTCTGTAGTCTTCTTGTCAGCAGAGGTTTCTTGCATAGAAATAGCATCAAACTAAAACATAGTGTAAGCCTAGTTTATGACTTTGGCATACCCTCTGAGGAAGGTGAGTGAATGATTGTGTGATAATGTGTCTGTTTAAAGGGCCCCCCAGGAGCACCAGGGCCACAGGGCATTCAAGGCGTCCCAGGTGAGGGTCTACCCGGACCCAAGGTGAGTAGTAAACAGACCTTTAAAGTCAGAATGACATGTGGGACACACACACACACACACACACACACACACACACACACACTGTGGCGCAAGTGGATAAAGTGTCCATACCACATTCAAGTGTAAGTGCCCGGAGAGTGTCCACTTGGCACCTGCTTCCACAGGCACAAAAGCCGCAAAAATATAAATAATAAGGATGTCTAATAATAAAATAATAATGTCTAATGATAATGAAAGAGAATAAAAATACAGTGACATGATATTCATTGAAGTGCTGTATTAGATACGTACAGTATGTACTGTATATCTGAAACTGATTCACTCACCCCACACCCGCATCTGTCATTGCTCATGTCACAGGGGGAAAGAGGCTACGAGGGCCCCAAGGGTGGCCGTGGTCAAACAGGAGTTGGAAGCAAAGGTGATAAGGTAGAGTATATCATGAGGTGATGTGTAGTTCTATATGAATCCTGTTAGGGGTTACATCAACTAGTCAAATATTAAAATCACTAGTCGGTGTTGTCCGCAGCAGTCAACTAGTATTTCCAGCTTGTTGTGAAGGTAATGGGTTGTGTTGCTGTAGGGATGTTGTAAAGGTAATGGGTTGTGTTGCTGTAGGGATGTTGTGAAGGTAATGGGTTGTGTTGATGTAGGGAGGTTGTGAAGGTAATGGGTTGTGTTGCTGTAGGGAGGTTGTGAAGGTACATTCATGGATTGTGTTGCTGTAGGGAGGTGCAGGACCCCCCGGTGTTCAAGGGCCAGTGGGAGCTCCTGGACTGGGAATCCAAGGAGAGAAGGTTTGACAGAATCAACTCATCAAGAGTGGTTGACACATTTCAGCAAACATATGTTAGGATTAATATGTAATAATCGGTATTGATGATAATTGTATCATCCTTTCCCAAGGGCAACCAAGGGCCATTAGGCCCACCTGGTCCGAGGGGGCCTCCAGGCCTGGGGATTATGGGACCAAAGGTAAGACTTCTCTGTCAAGTATCCGGTTGTTTTGTGAGCTTAATTAGGGGCTTTTTTTTTGCTGTGACTTTGCATTTTAATGTTCTCTTCCATACAGTATGTACTCAGTTGTGTGGTGTGTGGTGTAGTGTATGTGTGTGTGTTTACTGTAAACACACACTAGATGTTGATTTATCCATACAGTCAGTTTGATTTTTATGTGTGGTAAGGATGTGGTGTTCTAAATTGACACATTGTGTTGTCAGGGAAACCAAGGTTTCACCGGTGAACCCGGACTCCCTGGAGAGCGGTCTATTGGGAATCCTGGTCCAAAAGTACCATTTCATTTATTCACATAACCTATAATACAATAGCAGAATGCCACATATTATTTTACATACACATTAATGTGTTGGAAACATGTTTTTTGTATATCTGAGCTTGTTGGCAGAGCTGCAGTCCATATGATATACAGCACCATTCTTTTCTTAAGTGATGCATAAACTAATCATCTGGTTTGCCGATCTGTAAATCTGGATTTGCGCAGGTCTAAGTCTTTAATGTCTCTTGTCCAGGGGGAGCCTGGTCTACCAGGTTTGGCTGGAGCCTCTGGCATCCCTGGAGTTGATGGGGCCTCAGGGCCAAAGGTGGGAATTCTGGGAATAATGCGAGAGTGATGTGGGAATATTGGGAAGGCTGGAATCATCTGTTCACTTTCATCACCTACAGAGAGTCATAGTGGATTCGTATTGAACATGTTTTTAGCGTGTTATTTTACTGTACATTTACTACTGGTATTTGTCCTTGAGTGTTTTAATAAATGAGGATTTCTCATGTAATTTGTATCGTTGTCAGGGTGATCCAGGCTTACCTGGGCCTAGAGGGCAGGATGGCCCACCTGGAAGGGGCTCACCTGGAGTAAAGGTACACTGGCCGTCTGCTGTATCTAGTCATTATTTTAGTCCTTTTTCAAAATATATGATGTGGATTTACATTTCAGATACACACAGGTCACAGGAGAGGTGTTTCTTCAATGTTTACTGTTGTGTCTGTCTTGTCCTTGTTCTTTTATGTTTAAATGCTTTTGTATTTGTTTTTGTTGTTATGCAGTAGGCTCTTTTAACAATGGAGCGTGTAATGGTGACCACATGAATTTCCTACTTGTGGATAATAAACCACATCATGCCTTGGCCTTGACCTTGTTAGTGCTATGGGTAGGGAATTTTCCACAGCGGCCAATCAACAACCAAGCTTATATACCATCAAAAAAACAGAACAGCCTTTAAGAGCATTTCACTGGGTTTTTCAAGCATCGAAATAGAAATGTTGACCCAAAGGCAATGAAATATATGTCCTGCTGGTCCTGTTTACTAACTGTAGCTGACTCCTGCAGGGTGACAGAGGGGACAGAGGTGGACGAGGCCAGCCTGGGGGGGCGGGGCCTCCCGGGCCTGCAGGACCGAAGGTGAGCACCACGATGACCACTATGGTGTCAACAAAGAATCAAGACATTTTAAAGTAATTTCTACTGATATAGAAGGGAAATATAAGCTTAGTGTCCTCATGCAATTTAATGCAATGCAAGCAACAGTCAGTTTAAAAGCCACTCACTCACAGTATTTAAAAGTTGCTTAAACTACAGTGGTGCTGATGAGGCACAAATATGATGTTTGTTTATATTTGATTATTTGTTTATGCTACTAATGATGTTTGTTGATATTTAATTCTATTATAAATTTAAGTTTAAATAGCTAATGATGTCTGTTTGTATGTGATTATTTGTTTGAATTACTAATAATGTTCATTGATATCTGACTAGGGAAGCCCTGGCTCTCCTGGTCCACCAGGAAGCGTGGGACCTCCAGGGAGGGGTATACCAGGAGAAAAGGTACACTGTGGTGCTTTATCAGTGCCTGGTTGATTTGTATTGATCAGTTGTTCGAGGTTTGATTCATGGTCTGGCAGATTTAGGAAGGAAGCAAATGCCGTGTAGAATAACTCGATAGGCAGCATTATATTTTTTGTTTGACGCAGCATTATGGCAAATGAAAGTTGCCAATATCGGGTTATCCAACGTTCAGCATTTTCCATTTTTTCACTTACAACTTTTTCACTCACAACTTTACAACTCCAGGGAGACTCGGGTCCAGTCGGTCCTGCAGGCACAGTGGGGGAACCCGGCATTGGTATTGCAGGCCCGAAGGTACGCAACAGAACACAACCATCCATACATCCACCTGTTCATCCATCCATACATCCACCTGTTCATCCGTCTATATATACATACATCTGTTCATCCATTGCTTTCATCCCTCCATCCATCTATCCTTCCTAATGAGAACACGGAGTGTCCCCTGTGCTCAGATTAGATGAATGTGTTCTTCCTGTTGAAGGGTGAGAGAGGAATACCTGGAGCACTTGGGCTACCTGGGGCCAAAGGGGAGGGCTATCCTGGCCCACAGGTAATAGCAGCCTTTTTGAAAATTAGCTCCACCACAACAGCTACAACTTGAAAGTCTGTTAGTTGTAACAATACTAACTAATAATAATCAACCACTGGAGGTAAATCCCATGTTTGACTTATTAGGGAGTCCCAGGAGTAAAGGGACCTCTAGGAGAACCTGGTCCAGAGGGAAGAGGTCTACCAGGACCAAAGGCAAGTCAACCATCTAGCAGAACTCAAGTTTTCTCTTCGGTGGCCTTAATTTTAATCAGTGCTTTATTTTAATCAGTTCTAGATGCTTCTAGCTGCTAGGGGAAAAAAGCAAAATGCATTTTAATCACAAAACATACTGTAGCATAGAAAGAAATATTCAGTCTTGGTGTCAAACCTTTGCATCAAAATTCTTTTGGAAATGTTTTTTATCCCTCAGGGAGACCGTGGCGCCACAGGACTCCCTGGGTTTCCCGGGGCAACAGGGACAGGACAGATTGGACCCAAGGTGAGAGGATACACAATGAGCACAATTAGCATATCATATGCATATCACTGACAGCTCTCGCATAGTTTAAAAAACCTTGGAAGTTATATGTAGTCATTTGACAGGGAATGTTATGCAAAGTCTTGTCCAATCTAGTGAGATCCTGTATTACACAGTGTTTCCTCCTCCTGATAGTTAGGCCCTTTATTGTTTTACTCCTATCACATTATTGCTCTTTAATCCAGAAAAGAGAAAGTCCACAAGTTAGTTATGTGAAGTATATTGTGTGTTTTGTGTGATATGGTGTAAAATGGGTTGGCTGTTTATGCCACTGTGCATAAAACTGTGTGCTAAATACGTTCCTGTACTAAATAGGTTCCTGTGCTAAAATGCATGAGGTGAAGTGTTCTGATCCGTGTGTTCTAGGGTTCCATGGGTCCGTTGGGCCCACCAGGTCCACAGGGCCCTCCTGGGGAAGGCATCCAAGGGCCAAAGGTCAAGATCCTATTTGTTAATATGGTCCTGAGTTCACTCTCTGTTAATATGATGTTTTTAAGAGTTGGCTTTGAAGTTGCCTGCTAATACTATACTGTAATAGTTAGGTGACACTTAAAGTTGTGTGCCTTGCGACCATTTTGCTTACTAAGCACTAATAGTTGTTTACCTGGTGTGTTGTCCTCTTCACTCCAGGGTGATAGTGGCTATCAGGGAGTCCCAGGCCCAAGAGGTCCTCCAGGAGAGGGCCTAACAGGTGCGAAGGTAGGACATGCCAGACAAAGCCCAGGTGGCCATCCTGCAGTGCACACACCGTACCAGCATTCGTTATGTCTGGTTGATGTAAATGTTCTGGTAACATAGTAGCTAAGGAGCTGAAGCATGCAGTTGCTGTGAGGCGACTGGCCCTTATAATGATTGACGTGTGAAAGTCGCTTTTGATAAAAAAACGTCAGCCAAATGAATAAGTAAATAAATAAATATGTAAATAATGTGTTGTTTGTTGTGAGCCTGTAGGGGGACAGAGGCTTCCCAGGGGAGAAGGGCAAGAAGGGTGACATAGGAGGACATGGAGAGCCTGGGTCAGCTGGACCTGTGGTATGCTGCATTACCCTCCTGATCACTGGTCTGTCTTCAGAGTGGTCATCATGCTCATATTGATTTGCCCATAGTAGAGAGTGGGATGGGCTCAGTGTTGATCTGTTGACTTCAATGTAAAGATGTGTCTGTCTCTGAAGCCAAGAAATGTCTCTTCTATTATAGGGCAGAGTTGGAGAAAAGGGGGAGGCTGGTCTGACAGTGAGTGACTGTAAAGCATTCATATACTTTTTAAACTATTAATATACTTTATGATCATGTCATTATGTTAATATTTGTTGACCATTGCTAATATGTATTTCTTCACAAATCTATTCCAATTTACATCCAATAGAGAGAAGAGGTCATTGAAATTGTCCGGTCAATATGTGGTATGTGATAACTACGCTCAATCCTTTTGAAAGAAAAATCATCATCTAACTTCAATACAATACTAGATCTTGCTTCTTTATGTTCCTAGAGTTAGTGAGTAAGTTGTGAGGTGTATTGCAATTTCTAAGACTGGAGGCTTTTGGTAAAAGTATAGGAGTGATTTAGTATGGGGGCAACTGCTTATAGAGCCCGTAACATATTCGGGTCCAGGTGCCCACAGGGATCCAGGTTTGAGTCTGACCCAGTCACACAGTCACATTTCCCAGTCACACCCCATCTCTCTCTCTCTCTCTCTCTCTTGCTTCCTGTCACTCTCTACTGTCCTGTCTGATTAAAGCCCCCCCCACACACACACACACATACACACACACACAGTTATGTATGACTACGGCACTAAATAACCTCCATAAATAAAATATCATGAACTGTTATTCATTTAAATATTCCATATATTACGGGAGCTCTTTCTTCATCTGTGGCCTCTTGCCCTTTCCCAGGCTGTGGGGTGCGCTGCAGAGTGAGCCCCCTAGAGCTGGTCTTTGTGATCGACAGCTCTGAGAGCGTGGGCCCAGAAAACTTCGACGTGGTCAAGGACTTTGTGAACGGCCTGATCGACAAGGTGTCCGTGAGCCCGGACGTGACTCGCGTGGGCGTGGTGCTGTACAGCCACATCAACGTGGTGGTGGTGAACCTGTCCCAGGTGGCGCCGCGCGACCACGTCAAGTCCGCCGTGCGGCGCATGATCTACCTGGGCGAGGGCACCTACACGGGCAGCGCCCTGCGGCAGGCCAACGAGCAGTTCCGGGCGGCCAGGCCGGGCGTGCGCAAAATTGCCGTGGTGATCACCGACGGGCAGACGGACACCCGCGACCAGGTGAAGCTGGAGGATGCCGTCCGGGAGGCGCACTTGTCCAACATTGAGATGTTTGTCATCGGGGTGGTCAACCAGAGTGACCCGTTCTTTGGGGACTTCAAGCAGGAGCTCAACATCATGGCAACTGACCCAGATGATGAGCATGTTCATTTGATCAGTGACTTTGCCACACTGCCAGGTATGCATTTGGATACACTCAAAAAGACTATACCGTATGTAAAAATGTCATAGTACCAGAAAACCCATTTCAACACCTGATATCTGTTATTTGAAAGAAGGTAGTAGTTTGGCAAACTGATTATCTGTCTACTAATGTACAGTATTTTGTTGGAAAACTGAAGTAAACACTGAGCTACACAGTGGAGTGCACGAGTGGAATATTGTGTGCGAGTGTCCTCTGGGAAGATTTGGTGTTCCGATTTCTTGTGGTGGAAGGTTTTGCATCTGATCCAGCACAGAAGAATTTTGTTGGGACGTATTGTGGTGTTTACACAGGGAACTTCCAGTTCTTCAGTATGTTGTTCTTGTGTGTGTGTGTGTGTGTGTGTGTGTGTGTGTGTGTGTGTGTGTGTGTGTGTGTGTGTGTACGTGCGCGCTTGTGACTCATCGCAGCTCTGGAGCGCCAGCTGCTCAAGAAAATCTGCGAGACTAATGACGGAGCCCAGTTCAGCCGGTTCCCCAGCTCCAACCTCCCGCCGGGCACCCATACCCCGTGGGCAGAGACTCGGGAACAGCCCGAGAGGACGGACACGCCCACGTTTACCGGAGACCACAGGAGGACACACACAGGGGTAATGTGAAATGTGTTCGTCTGTTAGGCTGCTTATGGTATGTGGAAGTGCGCCACTGACCTGAGCGTGGACTTAGATCCCAGTCTAATCAGTCTAATCCTCAATAAATGTATGGTCTGAGTCATCACTGACTCCGGACCTGAGCAATACCTCCATCTAGCAGTCAATGAAGCATTACAAGAGGAATCTTGAAAGGAATCACGAGAGATTTTATTAGCATACATAAACTCACAAATCACTAAATATCCTAATAAACATCACCTCATATATTAATGTCACATCCCAGGAATAAATAATAGATAAAATTTGGATCTGAACTGAACATGACAGTGTCAGGAATTAACTGCTGCAAGACTTCTGTCAATCTGAAAAGCAGCCTGGAGCTCCTGGGGGTTATGAAGATCCAGCAAGACCCAGCATAGACGCTACAAGCAGAGTGGACAGTGGGAAGTCCTGGTGGTACAATGGCGGAGTTGCTCCCTTCCCCTATGTGCCCCCTGAGGAGCCACGCTGGCATCCCAATGGGCCTGAACACAGGTCCCCCACACAGCCGGAGTCTCCTCCTGCACCAAGCCTAGAATCTTCCATCACATTACCCAGCAACTTTACACAAGGTGGGCCATCATTTCCCCTCCACAAATATGTGTGTGAACTATGATTTTTTCAATCCAGTTATTTAGTTATCTGTCAATAAAGATAGAAAGGTAACCAGCCATCTTTCAACTGGAATTACATTTTAAATTCAACATAATGGATTTTTGTTTACTAGATGTAAATCCAGCAGACAAGTGACTTTCACTCTTGCTTCTTTTCCAGATGAGAAATGCAAAGATACCCTGGAACCAGGTCCGTGCCGGGACTATGAGGTCAAATGGTACTATGACCGCAATGCCAATGCGTGTGCCCGGTTCTGGTATGGAGGATGTGGAGGCAACAGGAACCAGTTTGAATCGGAGAAGAGTTGTAAGAAGTCCTGTGTGGGAGTATAATCGTCTGTCACATGAGACACTGAAATGCAATATTCACGAGCTATAAAATTAGCCTCAGAAAAACATGTATTGGAAAGTATGAACTGTATGTCATGAGACCTGGTTGCATATATCCAACCTGCTTTAAGTACTCAGAACATAGGAATTAAGTACCTCAACATATATAGAAAAACTTGGCACTGATCATTCTATTATGGTAGCATAGTCATGTTATATGGTAATATAAGTCACATCATTTCTCTATACACAGTACATAATAAGCCATCTCACACTAAAAAGAAGAAATTGTATTCCATAGTCTTTTATATATCCAGTGAATGGGCCCAACTACTTGGCAACAAACCTCTTGTTCATGTAGCAGGCTTATGCAATCTGTATTTATTTTACCATAGAAACAAAATGCTCCCTTTACACACTGTGGAGAATGTGTAGTCTTAAGATATTGCTCAGGTCTTAGGCGAACTTCACACCTGTTCATCTGCTTGAAGCAAACTGGTTTCTACATTCAAACATGCATACTTACATTCATACATACGGCAACTCTTCCACAAGCCAGGGTAGGACCAGAATAGAGATGCTCGAAGGCGAACATATTACAAAATAGGTTCTCACCTGCTTGCAGCAATACTATGTTACAACACAGTGTGTGGTTACAAAATTATATAATCAGTACGTACTGTATCACAGTGCTAAGCTATTAACATGGACATGACACATATTTTGAATGTACTGTATTTTAGTTTAACAGCTTTATCTAATTATGAGGATGTCTTAAAACTGTACAACATGAAATAAGTGTTGAATAAAAAAAAAAAAACATTTTTCTAACAATGTGAATTTTTCCTGTTTTTTTTTTTTTCTTCGAATCATCAATTGGCATTCTATGAATCCATATGGATGTGTGCAATACATTCCCAAGGCTTAGTGTGTCTGTGTGAATTTGTGGTTTGATAGTAACATGTATTCATGGCAGATGTCAATAATACAAACCCTTAGACCAGCGCATAGACAAGCCATCACACTTCATCTTCTGAAAGCTTTCCACAAAGAATTAGACACTTATAGAAGATTCTATCTGAAGGACCACAGGGATCTCAAATTAATGGCTGCTGCCACTTAGCTCAAACATTACCATCTACAGGCCAAACAACCCACTGGAAGTCATAAGTTAGGCCTACTTATGCCCAAGAAGCCACTAAGAATCTCAAAAAAATCTTGACCAAGGTCATCACATCACACTCTTGCAAAATTGAGGGAATTAGCCACTAAAGTATGACAATGAACTCTGAAGTGACCTCAATTCAGGAGTTCCTTTTGCCATTTCTTGGCTTGATTAGAGATATCGAAGAAAAGCTTTGGCTTTGTTTGTAGGCGCACAAACGTTCAAGGCAATTTTACTTTTCTTATAAAACTGCCTACAATAATGCAACCTCTTCCATGTGTAAAGAAGAATATATGAGTATGCTTTGTGATAAACAAAAGATAGTCTAAACAGTTGGAAAAATAGAGATTTTAATCACAGTGGTTTAGTAACTGACACACAAACCATTTAAATGATCAATCAAACAAACAAACAAGCACACAATGAATCATTTGTAGAACACAAGATATGAACACATGACAATGTAGCCAGGGTTGCTGGACGGATTGGGGTCCATTCCTTCATATAAACCGAAGTAGTGGATACTGTTGGCTCCACTCCAATCAAGCTGTAACAGTGAGTCAGAGAGGATTCAATTTGTTTAGATGACATTATTGTCTAAATCACTATGCACAACAATCAGCAGTGATAACATTATAATGTATTCTGTCTGAATAACTGAAACCGAACCGAAAATACAGAACTTATTGTTTTCTGGGCCCATTGCCATAACCAGCTGCGTGATGTCCAAGGATCAACTCAAGGATCCACTCATTCAAAATACGTCACACGTGTCCCTCAAGACTCTTCACTGAAGTCCTTCAGGAAGAACGGTGACTATGGTGCCCTAAATCACTGGCTCTTCAGTGGAACTTAAGCCGGACAAAATTCTTGAAACTATGAATAACTGTCTAAAAACTTTAAAGTTTCAAAATGAATCCATCTCTTGTGCTGAAATAGAAATAACCTCTCAAAGAATATTGATATTTTTGATTGATATTAATGTTTGAGTGATATTGATGTTAATGTTTGAGTGATATTGATGTTTTCATCTAAAAGTTGAAACATAATTATTTGACAGTAGAAGTTAATAAAATAATTTACAAACATTTACATATAAATTACACGTTACAAACATTTACATATAAAAGGCCCTAATTTAAATGACGAGTATAGTGTAAAGTCACTCAATGAGCAAAGTGTCTCTGGCATGAACTAAATATTGTGTGTTGCGTGGGAGCAGTGATGTAGTCCAGCAATGTTCGTGCTTAGGATCTTGCTCATACCTCGTTATTAAATTAGCTTTCTATAACTGATTAAGACTGAAAAAGTCCCTGATTACAGCGCATTTAAAGCCATTGTAAAACACACTGCAACCATTCACTCTGACTGTATTACATTTGTACATTACTCCACCATGAAATTATACATAATTTAGTGTTGCTGTGTCTCTGCATTGCTTGGCAACCATTCCACTACAAGAAATATATTTTTGGTGGAAGAATGGTTATTATATTATTTATGAATAAATCATTGCATTTCTTTTGTCAGTGTCTTTATTTCATGAAATCTTGCCAAATATATGTAGTAACGTTTTAGAAAAGCAATAAGCCTTGTATCATGCCTAACAACCAACCCTACCATCTCTTGGGGCGTACTACTTTTCCGCTATTCAAAATTCAATTTAAACACAAAATGTTTTATTAAGAACCAATAACACTCTCAACGATTACCTGATTAGTGAGGTCAACCCTCCATGGGTTGACCTGCAGTCCGTCGCACCAGCCCCCGCGCCCGTAGAGCCAGGTGCCATGCTCATTTGGCACAGCCCCCTCTGCCACGCGGAGGGCACAACCAAGGGCGCTTCCTGCACAGGGCATCAGAGTCAAAATATTACATCTCACAAATAGCATTTCCATTCCATACAAACCTGGCAACACTTCTTAACTCATCATTTCACACTGGCAGAAAAGCTTTAACACGTGTTTGCTGTTAAACAACATTGTGTTACTAGTAGACTATGTGTATTCAGTTTCATACATTTCACAGGTTCCATTTCCTAGAAAACTGTTCTGGGATCTCTTAATCAACTTGTCTACAGCGTGTGTCGGGGAGTCAGAATATTTGTTCACAGCAACTTTCAGACCTTGTGTCCTGAGAGTGGATTCAACCAAAGTAGGAAGCAGCTGTAACAGAGTTTTTTTTTTTTTTTATTGACTAAAGGTCCTGAATCATTTCCACTAGTCATAAGCATTGAAATCAGTACATAAGTACTTACATCTAGGTAGTATTTTTAACAATTACCCCACTGTCAAGTGTTTAAATAGTTCGGCTACAGGGACACAGCATTTCTTTTTTTTTTTTACCTGCAGAGTCGAAAATGCGGGTATTATTGTAGATGCCATTGACCAGGAAATGGTGCGAGGTTACACAGAACTCTCCACAGCCATACTCATCGCTACCATGGCCAGTGATGACGGCATACAGCTCAACCTGTCACACAAACAAAATGGTTTCAAAAGTCAAGGTGACACCCATTTGACATCACATTTGAAAAAAAGAAATCTTGTGGGTTCCTATTAAGGAAATCTCATGGGTTCTGTCTGACACAAATTATTACATTAAACAGTAGAGCAACTTACTGAATAATGATTTATAAAGGGCCAATTTATTTTGTCTATTTGTGCTATTTTATCTGTACAAAAAATACAAATCATCTGATGATTACCTTCTTGGTTGAGGTTGGGATGGTAAACTTCAGTGGCTGGAATCTCTTATTGTAGCCTTTGTCAAATGTGCCTCCATCAAACAGTGATGTCAATTTGAATGGCTGAAGCCTTTCAACATTGCCGGTTTCTTTGATTAAAATAGCTGGAACAAAATGGCTGACATTATTAGAACTCCCCCCTTAAAGCTGCAGCACAAAGGGAGAGAAAACCTTGTTCAAAAAGATGTTCATCAGCAACCAGAGTGAAATAAAAGCAACAAGTTAACGACAGTATGCGTCACAACCCCACTGCTTGAAATGTCCATGTGGATAATTGTGGTAATTAATAATGGTAATTTTTTTGACTTGGCTGATATTTTGAAGGCTGTTGCAGAGGGATGAACAGGTCCAGACGCCCCTCCAGAGACTCATTTCTCGCCATTTCACTCCACTGTTAGCAAGACACCTGTTGAGTTCCTGGAACACTGTCTCTCTCTCTCTCTCTCTATATATATATCTATCTCTCGGTTTCTCTCTCTCTCTCTCTCTCTCTCTAAGCCCATTGGCCTTCTTACCGCCAGCAGCACCAAGGGAACATGAGCCACTGTCAGGGACAAACCAAATAACAAAAAAAAAGACATTTTACGTGAGCTATTCGAATTTCAACGCATTCAGTTTGCTTACATTGTGAGGCCAATGGCCTCAAAAAAATCTGGGCTGTATGTTTGTGTGTACATTTGTTGTTTCGCATAAATACATTTTAATCATGTTAACACGGGTGAGCCTCTGACCTGACTGATTGCTTTGACTGAAGCGAAGGTTGAGGGTCACGACCCAGGGCATGGCCCAGGGCACAGTCTTCATGGTGAACGTACATCTCCCATTATTCAACAAGGGCATGAGCGGAGACACATCAGTAATCCAACGACCAATTCCTCTGTTGAATATGAACAGGTCAGTCAAGTCAAAACAAGCTTATTTATATAGCACATTTAAAAAACAACAGGGGATGTACTAAAATACTGTACAGTCAAAGTTACTAAACTGATACATTACGGCAAAGGATATAAGAGGAAATAGACATATAAAACTTATAAAACATATAACAAGCTTATAAGACATATAAAACATAGAAAATATATTAAAAAAAATTGAATAAATAGTACGAAAAATAAAAAGTGATAAAAGGTAAAAAAGGATAAATGCTAAATATACATATTTTTTTTATTGAGTCGGGTTAAAAATGGGACATGCTTAATGGAACCATCAAAAATAAAATAGTGGTAGGTAAAAAAAGCAGAGAAGCACTACAAGTGAGTGTAACCTGCGGAATGCGCTGATCCAGCGTCCCAGCTCCATGTTGCAGTACGGGCTGAAGTGGTCACAGCACACAAACAGCTGCACGGTGTGGTCCCAGTGAGCACATGTTTCATCCCTTCGGCCGGGACAGGACAGGGAGGCATCCAGCTCCAGCACGTTGTAGTCCAGCCCACCTGCCAAAGGCAACAGAAAACGCATGTTGAAACGAGCCCATTCTGGGACTTTGGGGAAAAAGCAAACTTGTGCCGTCCAAAAGGCCGGACAATGCAGGTGTGTGCAGAAACAGACCTGTGGGGAGGTCCACCGTGGCTTGAGCCCCATGTTCCCCCTGCATCTGGACGCGGTCAAACACAGGCACGACTGTAGCTGGCCTCTCTAGGTGTTCCCTCAAGCCCTCCTGGTATTCAAACCTACAGGGGCCACACATCTGACTGTTTCTGTATACAGTAATAGTGCTCTACAGTTATGGACTACATAATAAAAGTAGCACACAATCTTTCTTGCTAAAGTTGCAAATGTGTGTGTGTGTGTGTGTGTGTGTGTGTGTGTCTTGTCACGAACCAATACACAGACCAGGACAGCAGACTGCAGGACTCTCAACCTCAAATCTCTTACTTCATACCTCCACTTGTTTCTGTTTGCAATAATACTCGACTCAAGGCAGCACATATGGGTTTTACTGTAGCTGGATTTTTTCTGATGGTATTGACATGCTGCATGTTGTGAGCAAAAAGAAAATTGATCAATAAGTTCACTAACCACTGGGCCTGCCAGCTGAGGAATCTGAAAGTGGGGTAGAGGAGCCAGCCCGTCTCACACAGCACCCCCTGCTGGTCGATTCCAAAGAAGAAATTGGGAGAGGGAGTGGTTTGGAAAGACACGTTCACTTCTTTCCCAGCTCTAGACACCATAAGACATTTACAAGGATGCACACACAGAGAACAAACATCAGGAACTGAGAACAGGAAGTGTGAGCAAAGTTAACTACAGAAAGATAGGTGGACAGTAGCAACAAGCTGCTGAGTTTCACTTCTTCTCCCAGCTTTGTGGGAGTGCACTAAAAAACATGACTTCAGTACAAAGACAACATACCGAAGGATGTTGTCAACAGATGCCTCTAAGTGCACCATGGCAGCAGGTATTCCTAGCGCAGTGTAGCATTCCTCTCCAATACAGTCCATGTCTTTGATTGGATGCCCAGTTGAAGCATATACCAGAACTCCCACTGCTTTAGAGGCTGCCATGTTCTTCACCTGGGGCAGAATAAAAACATGTCACTTCATTTGGCAGTATATTTCCTATTGGCATCATTGTGTCAACTGGCTTTGACATTAGGCTATGTGAGAGTTGTACATTTGCAGTGTACTAGAATTCATTGTTACTGACTATGGTGTTAGACAGACATACCTTGGTGAAAAATGAACAACCGCTATCAGTAACCCATGCAACGGCACCTGCAACTGAGGAAGCGGGTGAACAACCATCACCTCCATCCCTCAGTCGGTATGGTTTCTGGTCCCAGTGGCCGTTCAACCAATCATACCTGGCGTTCAGTCGCTTGGCGATCACCGGTATATTCCATGCTGTGTGGAAGACAAAGATGTTTTGCATGAATCAAATTTAACTAACATGGGAGAATACTGTACATGATTTGGTTAGTGGACATGGAATCCTCCTTGCTTCGCTCCAAAAGTGATTGAGCCTCACAAATAAAAGCCTCTAAACGCAACAGACCTATGGAAGTGAACACAGCTTGAGCCAAGCCGCAGTTGTGTCCACTGCAACCCCAGGAATACAGGACCTTCGGGATCCAGTTGCCCAACGCAAAAACAGGGACGGGTGAAAAATGTAATCTGGAGAGGACATCTTTCCCCCTGTGAGAGTTAAAAAACAAAACAAAACAAAAAACAGTTAATTCTGAAACGTGAATATGAATATGCATTGAGGACTAACCTATTGGAATAATTCTGTCGCTTGTGTCCAGTAAGAACATGATTTAGTCATGTGAAACACATTGACACTTTCATCAAACTGCCAACACGCGTAATGGTCAATTTGATGCTGGGACGCGTTCTATTCTGGCCTCCTATAGCCTACCTGTGAGAGGCCGAGGCAATGTGATAGACCTGCTCCCTCATCCAAAGCGCGTCTTCAGCAGCAGAGTCATCCAGAGATAAAAACAATGCATGAGTGTTTTCGGGCAGGTACTCGACCAAGTCGGTCAGTGAGGCGTTTGAGGACCACAAGCACTCCAAGAAAGCCGACTTGTTAGTGAAGGCGTGGATAACCACGGACGATTTCTTTTGCACGGGATAATTAAATTCCCCATCCAATGTCTTAATCTGAAATGGAGCTGCATTGTCTCCCGGTTCAAAACCTGTAATGTCATTATGTTTTCTTTGATATTTCAAGTGGATGGTTTGAATTAACGGCTCCAAATTCCGCCTTTCCTCGTCTAGATTATGGGAAAGTCTCAGTTTAGACGATGAATATGCCTGTATTTGAAATCCTGTTAAACACGCGTTAATAAACAAACAAAATACAAACGCGATTATCAGACAAATTTCTGTCATGGTGCAAAAGTACCGTTATACACCAGACTTCCTTGTTTCTCTTCTAAAGTAGTATTAAACTAAGTGGGCGTAACCTACGGTGGCTCAAAGGGTCAAATAAGCTATCCATTTGAGAAAATGTGTGCATAGAGCTTCATGCATAGAGCGCTGATTTTAATTGGCAAGGGGGAATATTAATCATTTAGCCTATGTAGGCTAATTGAATATTCTGTTTCTCATACAACTCCACATCATTGTATATTTGTGATTATCTGCGGCTGGAAAACATGTGTGTTCTCTATACATAGATGGGTAATATGAAGAGAAGAATTTCCATCTCTCCATTGTGCGTCCTGTACAGAACTTGAAGAGCTCTGCTTTAAATTGCCGGCGTCAATTTTATACGCTTTTCATTTGACTGCCATTGCGCACATGGGATATGTTTATCAGAATATGTAGCCTAGAATGTTGTGTTCAAATCATTTCATTGAATTAACTTCAAATTTAACTTCAGTTAGGCTACAGGACGCCCAATGTGCAGAAGTTATGCTGCAGAAGGGAAAATAATACTTTGGTGAAATATCTAGTATTTAAAAACAACTTTTTAACTAGCCTACATTTCTTAGAGCGAGAATGATGGGCAAACTTAGCCAGCAGCTGTACTATGGTTGAAAAATATAAGCTGCCTATATCAAATGTAGATTTTATATCACTTTCTTTCTATTCACATTGTCCTTTTGTAGTTCATGCTAGAAATAACAAGGGTACGCAAATGTATGACATATATGCCACATACACCATCCAGACTATGGAGGTGACCAGACATGCCAACTCTCATTTTCATGGTGTAAATTGGGTTTGAACAAATGGTCGCGATTTACATCATGACTGGGTTGGTATAGTCGTCTCTGAGGAGTAAAGGCGCGAATTAACACATTATAATTACACATGCCACTTGACAGTAGGTTTGCACTGTATAAATGACGCGCGCTCCCTGGGACGCAGACGAAAGTGCACCACAGTTCTTGCAATGCTGCACATCAAAGTCTGTGGAGAAGACATTTTCTTTACTCTCATACTTTGTTTCAATGGATAGTCAAGTATAGGACATATTTCAATTATTGAAAATCTAGAATATACTGGTGTTCCTGCATCTTTAACGGCATCGCTCGTCCATTGACGCACGCTCTCAGGGCAAGATGAAAACTCTGCTGTCAATTATAGTCCTTTGCAGTTTGGCAAATATGTTTTGCCAGGAGCTGTATTCCAGCGAAGACAACTTGTCAACGGAAAATTTCCAACTTGAGGTTTGTAGGCTAACTCATCTTTAATTTGACTGCTTGCCACGTTGAACTCTGACTTGCTCCACAAAATATGCATCCTTTTAAAAAGGTTTTACCACATTTTAGGACTACCCCTCTCAGGGTCACTTATTAGATCCTGAGCCTTTGCAGGCATTACTGCGAATCATAAGGAAACCCGGTGCACAACAATTCTTCGGTCTAATGGGGAAAAGATCCACAGGTAACAGCTATTCAACTGTCTGATTTCAACTAAAAGCAATTGCTGTATTAATACTAACCTGTGATTTGGATTTTGTTTTACAGCAAAAACACAAGTGACGCGCAAAAGTTAGTGAACAGTTTTTACGCAGTTCATGCAGCCCTTGCTATTGTTAGAGGCTCGTAGAAACGCATGCTGTATCCCTGCTAACTTTGTTATTAATTCCTCTGGTGGAGAGGTGCGCGCAAAGCTCTTATATTCAGTGTTGGGAGTAATGCATTAAAAAAGTAATGTAATTATAGTAATGCATTGCATTTTGCTGTAATGCAGTAATGTAAGGCATTACCAATACAATTTCAGTAACATTTTAGTCGGTACAATTCTCAGTAACTGAAGTTACTTTGCTTTTTAATCCAAAATTGAGAAATGCTCAATTGGCACCAGAGAAGATTATCCAATTATTAAAAAAGTCATCTATGCTGGTCCTGGAATTTGATTGCCTTGTTTAGATGACTGTAGAAAGGGAATTTGAGTTATCTCTACCATTCATGCAACAGATATAACATGGTTAGGCTATACTTCTCATTTCAAGCAGTGAGAATAACTAAAATGTTGCTTTTACAGACAAATATGGTAGCCATTATTCTCAAACTATTTGCATTAAGTCTACACCACTGTAAGTGGAAGGAAAGGCAACCAGCAATGATGAGAACCATTTAAAGTCAACATACAATTTCACTATGGCTATATTTTACTATATTAAGTTGTGAATGACCTTTGGGGCCTACATTGTCCCATGAGCCACAACTGCAACCATTATATTGTTCTTTTGTTAGCCTTAAGCCTAGCTCAGTCATTATGCCATACCACATCACCTTCTGCCGTGTAATGAGCTGCATTGAACACATGAAGATCTATTGAGAACACCAAATCCATATTTCCTGTTATTTTGGTGAAAGTAATGTAAACGTAGTGTAATGCCTTACAATTCAAAGACAGTAATATTGTAATGTAACAAATTACTTTGAGATGACAGTAACAAGTAATAAATAATGCATTACGCTTTTGAAGTAACTTGCCCAACACTGCTTATATTACGTAATTGAGGAGGCAGTAGGTTGTTTTGTGAATCCACATTCTAACGCACTTGCGAACAGTAAAACAATTTATAGGGTACTTCCGATTAGTGTGTTTGCCTTATTTTAGGGCAGAAATTCCAGTCTTTTGTCGGATTAATGGGCAAGCGGAATCTAAGAAAGCAAAGCGGCAAGTGCAGTTTTCACTTGATATGAATATTTGAGACTTTGTCTAAAACGACATCTGTCTTAAATAATCGACATGCCATTTTTATTTGCAGAGTATTCTCACCACCCTCCGGTGCCCTGCAACCTGCAAGTTTAGTGGCATGATTACCAAGCTGTCGTCTCCTTCAGGGTTTGGAGGACCATCAACCTGGGAGATAAAACCTTCATAGTTGTCAATACATGTCGGACCGGAGCTGTGGCTTTGACAGCCTACTGGAAATAAAACATTAAAAACCTCTCTGTTTTTTTTGACTAAACACAGCTACCCATGAATTGTATCAACATTGATATATAAAATTATTGTTTAAAGATAACAGGTTTGTGATTTAATTTCCTTGGCACCAACAAACTAATCAGACCATAAGCAGGTCCGAATTGGATCGATGGATACCATTATAAACTGCAACACTGCCCTCTAGAGCACAATGACAACTGGAAAAATATCTTGGAAACTAAAAACCTGTTATCATCACAAGTTTATTAAGTGACTGTACAATACAAATGAAAAATAAACTTAAAAATACAGAAGTGGAGTACATGACCAAAACAAAACAAAAAAAATATGCTGCAGACATGCATTTGCAGTGAGTGTAACTTGTGTATAAGTTACAGACAAGCCTTGCAAATGCTTATGACAATGTTCATGTTTTATTCTTTAAATTGGCATAATCTGCCTTATGAATTCATTTGAACCGGTCAATCCAATTCACAAGCCTCTCCAAGAAGCCTTTCTTAACATACAAAAAAATATTACTTAAGCTGGCTCGGTATATATATTTATATAAAAATAAACTAAATGAAATATAACAATTATGTTATAAATGGTGGTCCAAGGCTAGTTGCTAGACAGAGAGAGCATTTAAGTCTGGAAACATTTGGGAGAGTTAAAAAAACAGCTGTGAGAAGAAGGCAGCTTTGTGGCTTCTCTCTTAAGATTTAAGAGTGACAGATGACAGGTTGCACTTTCTTTTTCTTTTGGCTATGCGTCATGGTACACCATTAGAGAACAAGGTTTAAGCAATTCATACTCACAACACGAAAAAAAAAGTTAAAGTTAAATGGCATTTTCCTAAAAAAAAAAAGACAAAAAAATGACATCACAAAGGATAAGTTTTGTTTTGTCCTCTTTTCGTTTGATAACGGGTAAACAAATAACGGGGGAGAAATATGATTGTGCAACAGTTAGAGATGTCTTGCGTTTGAAGTTGGCTGTTAAAGGTGTGGGGGGGGGACAAAAAACAAAAGACAGCAAAAAATAAACCTTTCTTTTCTGAGTACAGAATTCAGTATATATAATATATATATATGGGTTTGGCCTGCCTAATGAGGTGGGATTAGGTAGATACTCCCCTGGCCAGAGAGAACCCCTATTCAACCCTCTTTAGCTCATCACACAGCACAGTCCTCACAGACCCCGCCAAGCTGAGTGTGTGTGAGTGTGTGTGTGTGTGTGTGTGTGTGCGCCTGTGTAAAGGTCTGTATGTGTGTGTGCATTTGCATTGGCCCAAGGCCAACACCCTGCCATTGGCCCAGGCTGTGGGTTGCTAGCACGTACAACTTAAGCTCCCATCTGAACGGTTTTAAAAGATCTTCCCTTTCTTCTTGTTTTTCTCCAGAGTTCTGTAAATAAAATAAGAGACACAGAGAGAATGCTGTGAATGAACAGAGAAGACATGACACAAGCACTAGCACCAGCATCAAAAACTAATCAACGGAGTTGTTTACACATTTATTAAACCAAATGTTAAATCTGCCAGGTTTTAGTTATAAAAACACACTGGTACCAGAATTTCTTTAATGTAACATTAAATGTAAAAACTGGATCTTTGTTATTCTCATCATCAAGGTCAACGTCAGGTGAGTGGCAGTTGTGTCCTGATCAATTCCATAAAAATCCCTTTAAAAAAATATATATCTTGGGTGGCAGACCACTGGATGAAACCACTGCGCTACAGGACAAGGAGCTGCCGGCGACTGAGAGGGGCAGTGGTTCTGACCTGGAGGCGTCCAGCTTCTGCTGCTCCAGAAGGCGCTGCTGGGTCTCCCAGTTGGCACGGTCCTCCTCGAACTGGCGCCGCTTCTCCTCCAGCTCCTTGTGCTGGGCCTCCAGGTTCTTCTTCATCTGCTCGTGACGCCGCTGCAGCTGTGAGGAGGAGGTCATAGGCATGGGTCCTACACAGCTCTCATTTCAAAACCCCACACTTTTTCCACACTCAAATTTCCAGGATTATTTCCCTTAATATATTGAATAGATAGGATCATATTAGTGTTGGCCTAATGTTCTGCTGCAGACCAGGGGAAGAGGAGACAGCATGTGCTCAACGCAATCAGGTCATTACCAGACATGATGCACATCTAGTCTAGACTACGCCCAGCCGAGTTTGAAGTGGGATATTAAAGCAACACTATGTGGTGCTTTGCTCCCTTTAAAATAACAACTTCAAAATAATTTTGATGATGTACTGGGAAAATGGCGTCTTGGCTGAGGCACTCCCGGAACGCCTTGTATTGCACTATGTAAGTTTGCCTTACCGTGCAGGCATTTTTGTTTTTTTTCTTCAGTTTTCGATGCACTGGCTACCCCATTAGCATCATTGTCCAGCATGTTGAAAAAGGGTAGCCAGTATATAGAAAATAGAAAATTCTTACTTTGTGTTTAAGACATTACCAGACACTAGGAAGACTTTTTTTCTAATGGAAAACTTTGGAGAGTGGATTCTAGCAAACTTGTTCTAGCAGATGAGAGCCCCAGTGATGTGTACCGCTGACCGCTCAGTCAGGTAACCTGGGAGGGTAGGGATGTACCTCTGCCTCGGAGTCCTTGAGCTTCTGCACCTTCTCCTTGACCTTCATCTCAAACACCTGCTCCATCTCCATCTCCATCTTCTTCATCTTGGTCACATGCTCCCTACGCTCCTCCTCCATCTGGGCCAGGGGACTCCTGGGATGGACAACACACATGCACACACACACACACACACACACACACACACACACACACACACACACACAGAGAGAGAGAGAGAGAAAGAGAGAGCAGACAAAGCACACAGAGAGTCAGTCACACAGAGCAACATGGGCTCCCACAGTCTTGTCCTCATATGTTACCAGCCACTCATCCCCTTGCTATGATTCCTACCACCTTTAAACGCAGATACTCTTCTCTCTCTCCACTGATGCCCCCCACATCCATTCGGCTAGTCTCCCATTGAGACCCAACAGCCATTTTTAGACTTTTATCTAACATCCCCTGCTACTACCCCCACACGCACACACACACACACACTCTTAACACATCTCCCAGGTGGACAGACACAAGGAGTGAGGGGACACAGATGGAGCAGGAGGAGGTAGACCCAGGGGATACCTGGGTGTGGGTGTGTGTGTGTGTCTTGTCATGAACATCTTTGTAATAATACTTGTCATATTTCACTTTAACCTACTGAATATTCCAGGGAAAAAATCTACTGGTGCAAATGTACTAAATGGAAGTCAGCTTTGGTATGTCGTTTCCCTCTTATAATCGGGTAAAAGTCAGGGCAATTAAGGGCTGTAGGACAAGGGCAACACCATCTACTCTTTGGGGAAAGGAAAAGCCCGGAAGTGTGGGGGATCAGCAGAGACAGGGGGAGAGAGAGAGAGAGAGGAGAGAGAGGGAGAGGGAGAGAGAGAGAGAGAGGGAGAGGGGAGGGAGAGAGAGGGAGAGAGAGAGGGAGAGGGAGAGGGAGAGAGAGAGAGAGAGAGAGAGAGAGAGAGAGAGAGAGAGAACCTTACACAACATGAGAGTTTGGAGGAACTTAAATGACCACTTACATGCCGTCAACTGTGTCAAGTCTAAAAAACAGAAACACACATACTTAACATGCTGAAATCAAAACCATGCGCTAAAGAAGCAGAGTGAATGAGCATGACCAGGTATTGCAAAGAGAGCGGAGAGGTCACAATTTAACGTCTCGTTTTCAAACAAACATGTCTGTGAAACTGGAAGTTACCAAGTTTACTTGAACATTGGCCAATTTAAAGGGGGGGGGAAAAATCTGAGTTTTCACACAGATCTCTGTTTCTTGAGGTCACCGAGTTCTGTCGGTACAAAAAAACTAATTACAGCCACAAAGTGTAGCACTGTAGCTGCCTTGCTACTCGAGCTGTTGGCTGCAGCAACTCAAGCTAGGTGGCACCAATTTGTTTTTGTTTTCTGCACCGACAGTATTTGGAGACCTCGAGAGACATCTGTGAGTTCTCCTTTAAGGACTATGTTCAATAGTCCCCCTCTTTGCAAACCCACAACATAACATCATGAATGCATAGATATCATTAAGGGTTAATAAAATAAACAGCAGTGATGAACAAAGCTTGATTTGGCAGGTGGGTGTTGAGCAACACACCAGTGTGTGTCATTCGGTCATCCTAAATCTGAGTGTGCATCTGCGGGTATGTGCTTGTGCATCGCTAGTGAAGCAGATGTGTGAAATTGTGCATTTGGTTTGAAGCCGGTGGAATAAATGCACATTGGACTTAAACCAAAGGTGACAGAGTTTATGTGAGGCTGGTGAGGTTACCACAAGCGCTGAAAATAACTAATGGCACAGCAGTGAAGGAACACCATAGGCCCTGACTTACTTGACACCGACAAACAAACACAACACACACAACACACTCACTTGGTGAGCTGCCCTTTGCTCTTGTTGTTGTCTACACCGTTGTAGGTGACCGCTGCCAGCTTCCTGCTTCTGTAGTTCTCATAGTGAACGTTGTTTGTGACGTCCTTCAGATCCTGCATATGGGTTCTGTACAGTGGAAACAGATGAACAGGCAAAATTCACTCGGCAGTAGTGACTGGGTGAGGCACTATTACCTGGTGGTTCACTTACGGCTAAATTGAAATCATGCTGTGTCCAGTCAGCATCCATCAATCCCTTACGGCACTTTCCCTGTGGCAAAGGTATGAGGACACTGCCTCCACTGCTTTGATGGTATGGTAGACCTCACTCTCACCCTCTCACACAATACCAAAGGCACTCTGGACAGTAATGTACTTATGATATCCTCTTGCCTAATCAGACCTGCATATTTCATTCGTCCATTACGTACCGATTTGACCCTTCTTGGGGTGAAAGTGGGACACAGGAAAGTGAGGCCCGAGGTCTCCCCTTCGTGTGCCCGTGGTTTGGTCCACAAGGCCCAGCAAAGGGATCATGCACCAAATCCAGTGCTTTGTATTAATCATTTCTGTGGGCACCTTTTTGTTCGAGGTTTTACCTGGTCAATCTGCTCTAGCTGGTCTGGTCAGACTAAGAACAAATGACTCAGTTAGCTGTGTGTAGATGTGAAAGCCTCTGTGTGCTGCCAGTGCAGTCTGTGCCGTGTTTTAGTTTGCAGTATTATGCAGGTAATGCCACAATATGCCAAAACGTGATGCGTGACCACAATTATATTGCCAGTCTGCCAGGCAACAGACACACAAAGTTAAGGACATGTAAGCAGCTTAGTTTGGCTGCCTGTGCTAATGACTTGCCCACCCTTACACACACACACACACACACTTAACTCAAGCCCTTACCTGATCAGCATGTTCCTGAGGATTGTGAAATCACAGTGCTCCCCATTTTCAACTGCAGGACAGGACAAAAAAATAAACAAATACAGTATCATACATGACACCTGTGTCTACGGACACCTTTAGTACAGACGCACACAACTTCACAATGCACAGCACAAAATAAAAAATAAAAAAAAAAAGGTTCACTTCGCGGGAGTTATTGCTATAGCTTTATTTATTGCTAGGGTATTTAGCAGATGCTTTTGTCCAGAAACTTTCAAATTCAATCATTATCACAAAACACATTCCTGCTCAAAGGTGTGCGCTACACCTTGTAATGTGAATTTAAGGCCAATTCCTCCAACCCTTTAGTAAAGTTAACCAAGTCAGTCGACATTTCAAACATTTCCCTCGGAAGGAAAGAAGGAACTATCTATTTATCTACATTCTGTGTGCCCTATGACTGTTAATATGTACCCTTCTGACTGATGTTGTACACACAGGTGTTCTTCAGAGGTTCTAAGTACCCCACTGTACTTCTCTGACGCTTTCTTGACTAGTTGAGTGACAACGTCACAAGAGGCGTGAAGTACAAACATTCTAAAACCTTGAAACAGTAATTTGACACCTTTCATCTTTTACAACTGCATGAGACAACTTGAAACATCTTTGAATGATTCATGCATTGCATTCATCACCGCAGTTTCACAATTGTTTGGAGTCGTCTTGACTCTTTGGTGTGAAATGACTCTTAAGGATGGAGGTGAACTGAAGCAGGAAGTGAGTGATGATATATGGCGTGTCAGACGTGCGCCAGTGTCTTACCCTCTGCCACGCCCCACGGGTACTGCCTCCCCCGGATCCTCTTCCCATTCACCTCAATAATGGTGTTGCTTCCCACCACAGCCAGGGGCAGACGGTCCTGTAAGAAGGGCGAAAGGACAAAGGTCAATAAAAGCTTTCCTGTTCACAAAAATTGAAACTGGTCACATTGGCCAGAAACAAACTATGAGAACGTGATTTTCTTAGATAAATGCCTTCTCTATCCTTCTCCAACTCCAACAGTTATTTATAATAATTGGATATGCATAGCTAAAAAAAAGTTAAACCAAAGTCCTTTTAGGAAAGTCCCTCCACTCGGCGGCCATATTGTAGCGCTTTTTGGGCACTTATCGGGCATCTATTTCAGGCAAAACTGCGAATCACGACACACCAACCTCGCTCCAGCTGCGGGATCACAACACATAATTGGCCTGATGTATTCACAACATACCACATGACTGGCACAATGTATTCACATGTCAATTTCTGGAAGGGGCGGAATGTGTGTAGATGACTGCCCTGTTCGTGTTACGAACTAACCCCATACATATCTATGGGTGATTCTTTGAGAACTGTGTCTCCTCATTAGAACGTCTCTGGATAAACCCAATGGCCAACGCCCACACTATGAGTCCTTGTGTACCTGAATAACAGATCCAGCACTACGATTGCAAAATTCTACAGTGCGCACACACACAACTTCTGGTTTTTGGCTAAAAAACACAAAAGCCCCCCTAAACAGCCGGGTCCACCTTGTGCACCTGAATAACAGATCTAGCACTACGATTGCAAAATTCTACAGTGCACACACGCGCACACACACACACACACACACACACACACACACACACACACACACACACACACACACACACACACACACACACACACACACACACACACACACACTACTTCTGGTTTTTGGCTAAAAAGCACAAAAGCCCCCCTAAACAGCCGGATCCACCACAGTCCCAACACCTACCACCACCATCATGAAGGTGACCTTCTTCAGAATCAAACTCTGAAGAAAAGAAACTCCACTCAGGTGGCAAAAAGGAGTGGGGCAGATTGAGCGGAGTCTCTGGGCTCAAGAATTTGTAATAAGCGCCGAGTCTCCATGTATCGCATGTCTGCAGTGTCTTGTGGATACTTACTTTGATCTTTCTCACCAGCTTCATTTCCTCCTCATCATCTGTCTCTGGGAACTCGTAGATCTTGATTTTGTGCTCCTGGATTTCTCGCATGATCTGTTGGGAAGGGGACAGTGAGTTCAGCAACATGTCCACCAACGTTCGTTAGCTTACAACAGGACTATCCACAATGCAATGGAAGTCAAATTGTTTGCAAAGAGTGAATAACTGAGTCATCTGAGAATGGCAAAAAGTGTGAGGTCACTACATTCCTATCTACAGTTGTGTACAACACTGTAGGGAAAGCGGGCTACTATGAGGTCAAAATAATCTGCGTCAAATCTGCTATTCCATTTATCAGAGGAGATTTTAAGTGTCATCTTACTTTGAAGATAATCTGCAGAGCAGGCATATTATTAGACCTTCTGGGAAGTACTAATTTGTCTATAACCATTTGTGGTACTTATGGGGCAGGCAGCTAGCGGATCGTTAGGAAAGTTTAAATGAATGTGATCATTTATGTTTGAGCCTATTTTGGGCCTGCAATCGCTGATACAACCTTTAAGCTATTCACATATTAAGATAATTCATGACACATTTAATTTGATTCTAGCTCTGGCAGCTGGAAGTGCTGGGCATCAGTTGAAGAAGGGGAAAACAGGAGCACAAGTAATATCAGTTTTTTACTTTGTTTGAAATCATTCTCCACCAGGCTCAAGAACCACCACTTTCAAGACACCTGCTAGTAACAAGATGCCTTTGCATTCTTGGACAGCGAGTGTTGGCCTCTAGTGTCAAAACACTTGGCTTCCGTGTGAATTCCTTTAAACTATTAAATGCAAGGACCTGTGAGCAGAGCCTGCAGAAGCCAAATGTTCTAGAAATCCACACACACACACAACAGTTTTTAATTTGACTAAACCCCCTGGAGGGCCAATACCTAAATATTAGCTGCTCTGCGCTTTGAAGGGACCTGACTCAGTCAGGCTGCTGGCTTAGAGAAGACACATTCATAACAAACAGGTTTCTAAAGCTGCCTTGAGTTAATTTACCATTTTAAGCAAGCATCTTCATGTTAAAAACAAATATGCCTTCTGTGACAATAAAGTGCCTCTGCCTCCTACAGCCAAGTATTAGTAATCTCTTCTTGAACTTGTACTTTCAGCAGAGATTCAATAAAGCATAGTCTGCACCCTTCAGACAGCCTGAAAGTATTACTTTCTGATTTGAGCTTGCTATACAGTATGTGCTGCATGAGTTCAGCTTGTTAAGAGCTTTTAAGCTGATCTTTGGTATCAGTGAGGAGGAAAGAGAGATTTGGCTTTCCATCTCCTTCACCCTCTCCCCTCCTATTGCGTTAAGTCCTCCGCACCAGATGGCCGAACCCTGGGAGTCCGCTCAAATCACAAGGGCCTCACGCGTTTCAGTTTGGTCAGTGGGCAGCACGGAGACAGAAATAAAACTGAGGGGAAAATGTTCAAATGGAACTTAGCACCGAAAAAGCAGAACAAGATGGTGTGTGTGTGTGTGCAACATGGCAAGACAAAACACAGATGGACTTCTGTCTAAACAAACAAAACTATGACCAAAACAAAACAAAATGGAAAAAAAAAAAAAAAAAAAAACACAAGCCCACCTGCTTCTTGAACTGTTGGCACTCCTCGGGGGTGAGTGTGTCTGCTTTGGCAATCAGGGGGATGATGTTCACCTTCTCATGCAACCGTTTCATGAACTCTATGTCCAGCGGCTTCAGCCTACGAGAGAACAGGCATGGCATTCAGCTTTCATCACCTCTTAACCACCACCATTACGCTCACCACACTCTAACAGCCATCAACTGAAAATCACCACACACACACACACACACACACACACACACACGTCAAACAAAGAAAAGGGGAAACCGGCTTATCTCGCGCATGTGTGTGGTCAAGTGTTTACGAACGTAACAGCAAACAGCATATGCTGTTGATCTGTCAAGTGGACAGGTCACAGATGGGAGTGCTGAGAGAAGGGCTATGAGGACAGGGCGTCCCATAGAGTTGTCCAGAGGGATTCGGCCTTTAGTCCATGCCTATGACCGGCCACACAGTACTCCTCACGGACATCAACACAAATGCTTGTCCCTCACAGCAAGCAGCTCAGTGGGAACGGGAGAAGAGACGTAATAAGACACACAGACACTCACCCCAAGTTCAGCATGAATCCTGGGAATTTGTCCCACAGGATGTGCACACACAATGTATATTTAGATCACATGCACTAATAAAATACATAGCTTCAAATGTATCTGACTTCAAAACCTTGGAACAAACCTCAACATATTTTACAATGCAGACAAACTCTAGGTCTGTTAAAACATCCATAGGATTTCATGGATTACACACACGCACACACTATCTAGTCATACAAACATAAACCTCTCAAATAATCATAAAAAAATGTCTTGATTGTGATCCGTCACAACATCTCACTGGATTGACCTAGCAAGCTCTTAAGCCTGTGAGAGCACTAAATCAGTAGTGGCTCAGAGTGTGTGAGTGTGGTGTGTGTGTGTGTGTGTGTGC
The DNA here is from genome assembly GCF_017589495.1 of Alosa alosa. Classification (NCBI taxonomy): domain Eukaryota; kingdom Metazoa; phylum Chordata; class Actinopteri; order Clupeiformes; family Clupeidae; genus Alosa; species Alosa alosa. The sequence goes on from NC_063201.1 coordinate 26,116,196, forward strand.
CTGGTGATGTGTCTAGCCTCTTTATGAGGTTAATCCAGCGTCGGGGCTCAGTGCGGCTGTCACTCACCCGTGGCCCGAGGGAGCGATGAAGTACAGGCAGCAGTGCACCCGGCTGTCGGGCATCTGCCGTCTGTTCACCCGCGACTCGGCGTTCAGGTAATCCTCGAACTTGCTGTCGATGTGATCGATCACTGGCTGCCAGCTGAGACAACAATCAGAAATACGCAGGGTGTTTTGGTCAGTGGATGAACAGGTCAAACAGATCAATATGTGTGCCTGCATATACTTTAAGTGCGTACATACACACACTTTTTCTTCCTAACACACACATAAAACACAACCAAATTCTGACAAGTGTCAACCTGCTTATCACCCCTGGTTGGCCCGTGGCAACCACATATTGTAGCCCACTTTTTTCTTGTACTTTTTAATATGATTTTCATTACAATACCGCTAAATCAATATTGATGGTATTTGATGTTTATATTTGCATTCTGATTTGTTTACTAGACTACGTCCCCGATCTCAGTCATAATTGTTATATTTCCCCAGAAGCGCAGGGTTGTGATACAGAGATGCATTTTTCACTCGCAATGGCAAAACAGATAAATAACAAAACATGTTAAATTATTTTGATTTGCCATTAAACGTAATCAGACTTCATCTATAAGCAACACTAACGTTAAAGTGCAAAATGAAATGAAACGAGGAGGACTCGGAGCTTGAAGCTCAAGCCCAAAAGAAAAAGCTTTGTGCAGGCATGGGAGGCTAAAAACTCTGGACTCTTCGAAAGACACAGAAAATTAACCTGACGACCGTACACAACGTACCCCGCAATAAATGACAGAACAAGTTCTCTTGTCTTGGGAAATACTTCGTTCAGGATGTAAGGACTGGATGAACACTGGCGATTGAGGCAGCATAAAAGAACTGCAAAGAGATTCGCTAAAGTCGCGAGGTGGCTGCTCCTGTAGATGGGCCAATAGACAGTGCCATGCAGAACATGAATGATTCCGAACATGCTCACTAGGGTAAGGATATGATGTTACAGAACATCACAAAACTATTATACACTACCATAGAACTACTACAGAAATCTCACCATACTAGAGTTGCAAATGACTATAGTTCTGTTTTGTAAAGGGACATAGTAGGCCATGTATGACCTCTTTTGTCTCTATTTCTTTTATGAAATAGGCTATGTGAAATAAAGGTGAAATAAATTCAAACGTGTGTCTAAAGACTAATTAGTGTTATTGTTATCGAGTACGCAAAACAAATAACAGGCCATTAATGATGGCAACCATTTGGTTGGCTTTGGCAACCAAAACCTCATGCCTGTAACGCAAGTTAACGTTGGGCCCTGTCTGATATCATGGCTCTTGTGACATATCTGAGTAGCCCTGATGTAAGGTGATGTCATAGCTCATATGACATATCTGAGTAGCCCTGATGTGAAGTGATGTCATAGCTCGTATAACATATCTGAGTAGCCCTGATGTAAGGTGATGTCATAGCTCATATGACATATCTGAGTGGCCCTGATGTAAGGGCAAACTTCCTGGCCCTTAGCCCTCATGGACACCGGCACAAGGATGGACACCTAAATCAAAGCCTCCTTACCAATTGCTGTTGTCCACAGCATCGCCGAAGCCCGGGGTGTCCACTATCGTGAGGAGAAGCTGGACTCCACCTTCTTTGAGTAACACTTTGGACTGCTCTACCTGCAAAAGGGATAGAGGAAGAAGATTTCTGAGGTTAATTCTGCAAGCACAGTGGTCACTGGTGGTTTCTCTGTCTACATCCATACAAAGCAAAACACTGGTTGGATGTTAAAAAACATTATCATTCCACACTGGCAACTCAGACTTTGGGAAAAATAAAAACGTAATTCCGGGGATTTGCGACATTTATAATTGTTGATTAATAACGTTTCTTGGCCATTCCACCAGTGTAACACCATCAACAAATTAAATGTATGCAGAAATCCGTTGAGAAATCCACAAGGCAACGAAACAAATAGTGCAGTCCCAGCCAACAGCTGCATGTAGTGACATGCAGAATGCAGAACTGTACTATTAACCAAATATGCTGGGAAGGCAGACGCTTGGTGGGGCAACAACTTGGTAGTGGTGCTACTGCTGCTGCTTGTTGTGTCTGTCTGGCTCTTAACAAGGCTAAAATGTGAGGTCATGTGAAGTCAATGATGTCTGAAAGCTTTTTCAGTCCCAACTGATGACAGAACAAGGGGATGTGGGCCAATCAACTATTCCTGAAATGTGGACATCAACCCAAATGGATTCTAAGTGGGAGTGACATTGATTAAATCACCAAATGGGTGTCCAAATGTAGCAGGGGTCAATGGGTAAGCTAAGTAAAAGTAGGAATGCTTTCTACAACAACTCTGGGCCCTGGCATGAACCCGCTAAAAGGGAAATTGGTAAATCTATGAAGGCAGTGACGTGGCTATTTTGGACACACAGGCAGTTCTGACCTGCACAGTCTTCTTGACTCGGTTTGAAGGACCAGGGTACTCTGCGGAGTAGAGGTCTGTGAGGAACAGGGAGTTGATCAATGTTGACTTGCCCAAACCAGATTCACCTGTGAAACACAAACAAACATTTGTTAAAGCAACACCAAAGAGTTTTTTCTACCTTAAAATAATGTTTCCAAAATCGTTTCAGTGGTTCATCAACTCGTAACAGGGTGAACGGCAGTTCTGCATTCGCTTCGCGGCCCTCTATCGGCAATAACCGCACTATGTAAGTTTGCCAGATCGGGTAGCGGATCTGTAGTTTGATGGAATGACACATAAGAAACTACAAATGTGACTTGCATCTGATGTCGCAATACATCGTACTTTCATAAAATCATGCCACATATTCTACCTTGTCTGTGGACATTGTTATTTCCAAAACCAGTGCTGGATAAACAAATAGTGCGTGCAACAGAGGAAAAGTTCTTTGGTGTTGCTTTAATATAAAGCCTCTACATGAGCACGAAATATAATAACACTCCAAAACAGAAACAAACATACCATAACATTTGGATAACTCAGACCCAACTAATAATGGGATTGCAGAGCACTTTGGCCAGTACAGTGGGTCTTTTTCTGCTTGAACTAATAGCATTCACCGCAAACAGAGGAGCGTGTCTGGCATTCATGACACGAACAAAAAAACACACTGAGGGAGAACTGGTGGAAGAATGCGCCGCGTCCGACTGGAGGGAGCAGAGGATAAGAAAACAGGCCTTTATGGGGCCGACTAGTGGAGAATGGTGCCATTTTACGGCCTGTCCAGGCCGTCCTATTCAGAGCCTTTGTGTGGACGGCAGCTCGGCCTCATTAGAGAGGCGAAGAGGTGTCCAGGAGCACGGGGAAGATCACTCGGATCTGGCTGAAGCCTGGGGAGTTCTAACAGACTTGTGTGCAGCGACTGAGAAATCAGTAGAGCTCGAGCTTGTTTGATTATGTACAAGCTTACAAATTTGTGCATGCCAAGTTGAAGGGAAACGGTAAAACCCGACAGGCAGTCTACACACATTCACAGGGCTAGCTCAGACTCAGAAAGCTAAGACCACAAAGTGAGTGTTGTATAGAGATAGTCCCAACAGATGGGCTCCAAAGTGAAGCTGAGCCCAATGGGTCACCTGGTTCACCGCCAACAATTTGCCTTTAAAGGACATTGTTTAAGTTTACTGTAAATCACGCTTGTTCTTTCAGCACTTCTAGTAACACCAATGGGCCAAGCCATGCTGATGAAGCTGTGCTTATTCAGGTGATTTAGAAAGAAATTGCTTTAAGTATGCATCAAAGCTTACTGCACTGCATCACCACTAAAGAATCTAGAACTCTAGAAAGACTATTTTAAATAGAATCAGAATCAGACTGCTGTGTAACCATCATCACCCCCTCCCTGTCTGGGAGCTGATTTCACAGATATGACAGACTGCCATTTCCTGTGGGGTTATCATGTGACCCAAAATGTCCAGAACGTGTGGGATTTGGTGAGCGTTCAACAGGATATTTCCCACACCAGATCCAGAGAGGCACACATGCTCCGCTCTGTATTCACAGCTCACTCTCTCCTTCTCTTAGTTCCTTCCTTGCACACCATCACACGGAATAAATTAAAACAAACAACGGTCTGTAATTGTAAAAGGCAGCAGAAAATTTCATATTGAACGGAGATTGCAGGGTCCTGTTTCTCAGAGCCCTAAATTAAGAGGTGTCCTTACCCACAACCATGAGGGTGAACTCGAAGCCTCGTTTGACAGACTTCCTGTACACTTGGTTTGGCAGGCTAGCAAAGCCTACATATCCCTCCAAATTCTTCTGTTGCTGCCACACACACACACACACACACACACAGACAAACAAAGAAAATAAACAAAATGCGCAAGACAGCATTTCCCATCATTTTCACAATGCCACTGTAATGGAGATCCAAAGAAAACACATTAAAAGACAATAAAAATCATGCATACTTACTGCTGTGTTCAGGAGTGCGGCAGACAAATCACAAAGTTGGAGGCATCAAGAGTGCATGTGGCAATGGCGATGTTCCAGAACAGAAGAAGTGGAGAAGAGAGAGGAAAATGAGTGCCTAAAATACCCGAGTTGTGTGTGAACAACTACCTTGTGATGTGAGCCACATAAAAAAAAAAAAACAGCAACCAACAAATGGTTCTTAGTATTGCTTCCTGTTTTTTGCTAAACATAACGATAACCACAAATATGAATACTCATCTAGCCCTATCAACTAGACTGAAATTTGAATGAGATATTAACAGTAATCTGAGGGACAGGCTTAACACAACAGTAGGTAAACCAGTAAGAAGTCACTTATAATTCAATTGCCTGTAGTCCCCCCCCCCCACCCCACACACAAACACACAACTCTGACCTTTAATTTGCGAAAAGTCAAGTCAGTGATACTCAAATGTTTGTCATGTAGAAGCTGACTGCCTACCAGTGACACTGCACTAGATGAGAACCTGATTTGAACACATCAATAGACACTCCATTCCAGCATAATTGGCCTTTTAATGTCAGAGCCATCATTAATTCAGTGTCGCATGAGCACATCTGTAACAGTGAACTAGTTTGGACCTTCATCAGTTTAACACATCCAACTGTGTTCAAAGGGGAAAGCTCTAGGACTAAAATGGTCCAGGAGAAAGCCTGACATTCTCATTCCCAGAATTGACTAATCTACCAAATATAAATAGGGCCTACCTAGCCTACGCTTTCCGTTGGGTTGATTTATGAGATATTTGGAGCTGAAAAATATTTCTCATCTCAACCTTTGCACCCATCAGCAAACAGCAGTTAAGCTGAAATTAGACCAATATTCACATACCTTACAACTGAGAGGTGCAAAGCAGAATGCCAGCTTTAATTCATAAGCACATTACATATTAGCCTATGTGTGATGCTCTTCTTAATCAAAGCAGACATCGCTGCCTAATGCTGTGATTTTTAGGGCCCATGGGACGGCTGAACTCTTAATTTTCATGAACTCTTAACAGACACCCTGATGAACTACACACCCCCCGAAACTGATGCTTTCTGCCACTCACAATACAACACCATGATTTATTTTTAAAATGTATCTCCACATTCTTTGACTTAGCCCCTATCTGAATCTGACTAACCAGCTAGTCTTAAAAATGACACCAGACATGATTTTATCGCTCGATGACAGGGCCAGAACACTACACCCACTTTGAAGCCTACATGTTTTGCAACATTGAAACACTGCTAACTACATGCGTGAAAATATTAAACCAGGTTTAAATACTAATTTCATGTCGCCATCCTGCTTATTTAATGGAGAAATAAATTGACTTCTAGTGTTCATAGTAAACATCTACTGTAGTTAACTATCTAGGTTAATCTGGGAGGAAACAGGAACTTTGACGCTTTTGCTAAAGCTGGATGCAGACTGTGCCACTGCTAGCATTAAACTACTAGTTCAGTTTCAATGACCTAATGTAATGCAAATGGAAAGCTGTCTAGCTAGCTGACGTCGGCTGACAACTAATGGTAACGTTTTCTGACGATGACCTACTAGTTATCGTCAACTGAACGTTATGTTGTCATTGATAAATACATAATGTTGCACATATGTGTGTTGTACTAACTGCAAAGGAGTAACTAACTTAATCGCATCATGAATCACATAATATTGTAGCTAGCTATCCGCTAGTTAAAGAAAGCAGAGGGAGAACATAACCCTAACGTCAAAGAGTTGGCTAGCATTGTTGAAAGTACAAATTTAACATATAAGCATAGAACATGTCTGCCTACAAAACAAACACTAAAGTAGGATCTACGTAATGTCTACAAAAATAAAGTACATGAAAGAAGCTGGCTATATTAGCTGGCGATATCTTGCTAGGAAACGTCGGGAGGTCTGTTGATCGAAGTGATATGATCATTATATGTCGCTAGCTGACAACAAGCTAAGGAAGTTCAGCTGTGTTCTTGTTCGCAACCCAACCATAATACGATCCAAAGCACTTCACACTTAATTAATCGGACACAGCATGAATATGTATATCGCCAAACTAGCTAAACAACTAGACTTAGCTAGACCAGCTAGCTGGGTACAAGGAATGACACATGAGGAAAAAATCCACAGGAAATGCCTCCCTCGCGCTCTCTCAGTAAAGTGAGTGTAAAAGCAGCTATTGGGCGTTGGCTTATTCGAACTAAGATTAATGTTAGTCTGACCTTAAAATCAAATAGTTTCTTAAGCACGTTGGTAAATGTGTGATAATGAGACAGAAAACGTACCCATTATGTTGACGTTCCCAGCCGCCTCAGAAAAGCTATCACACACAGACCGACATTCCCCTTGATAACCCGCTCGGTTTAGGGCTGCGTTGCTTGCGTAAAGCAGCATTTGGTTAGCGTCAGTAGGTCGTAGACATGCGTGTCAAAAGTTTGGTGAATAGCCAGCCACAGCAACATATCTCGCGAGAATTTAGTTGAAGATTCCTGTTAACCAGCCTGCAAAATTCAAAAGAATCATTAACATTCTGAGATGTTGCTTGTAGAAAACTGAAACACAATATTGTGTTGCCTTAACATTGTTATTTAAAGAATTAATTGTTTCCACAGATCAATGATTAATGTTATACTTTATAATGAAGACATGTCTAGTTAGTTAGCTGTAGTGGATACTGTGATGTAGTAGTTAACTGATCAACCCCAAATGTTAACACGTAGGCCTATCCTTGCCTATTTTAAGTGGGTATACTGAAATGGTGATACTTTCTGCGTAAACCTGCGTATCAATAGTTCTATGGTTCTACCTGATCACTAAGGGAGGAAAAGGAAGAGTGTGCTGCAGCTCTCAGTCTCAAACTGACACCAAAATATCTGTAACTGGACAGTTGATTATTGATCGTCTCTAGTCACCTCATATAGAAAACTTACAACAACAAAAAAAGTAGGACTGATAATTTTGGAGATATCAAACGACCCAGAAGAACCTTGTTTTCTCTTCGCTAAGCCCCTCCCTAAAACGGCTAGAGCTACTGTCCAATATGTATAGCAACGGTGACCATAAAGCGCGGAGGGCCTGCAGCTTGGCAGCACGTTTTTGACAGCCGCAATGAGGTGCCTATGTCACTGGCAAATCGCATAGCAACTACTCTACTTGATAAGGAAAAACTCCTTTTGCCCCTCCCAACGCGCAAAATTCAAGAGTCCAAAAGAGAAGCAATCAGCAGTTACAATCCATCAAAAATAATTGTACAAAGTGTGCTGTTACCTGATATCACTTCTAACCATATACAATCTATGCTTCTAACACTTGTAGAATGCTAACACATTATTGTCAAGACATGCACACAATTATTACTATTATCAACCGTTTACGGCTCTGTTATCAACTAACCAAGATATTACCTCTATCTTACTATCAGCTGATCAAATTACATGTTGTTAGCTTCTCCGCTAGACATAACCATGGTAACAAATGCATACACACCAACTGTCAACATCTCCATTTCTCATTGGTGAAAGGGCTAACCAGTTTTAAACAAAGCCTTCCCTGGTTCGATAACTCCTCAGGTGTTCCATCTTCCTAGGAATGAAATGTAAGGTAGGCTAGTAGCCAAGAGGATGTGAAGACTGGAATAATGTCTGGCAGGTGATGATCTACTTCTGATATCCGCAAGGGTAAGTCCTAGAGGCCCAAGATGTGGCATTATGTGACAGATAGCCTAGATGTTTAATTATGAGTGTGGCACCCTTTTAACTTACCCCAAGATAACATAGACCTACTGTCAGTTTTACTCAAATGTGAGTTGCCAAGGAATTGTTTTCCAGACTTGCAAGGACGTCTGCTATGTCTTTAAGGTACTTTTTAAAAATGCCCTACATGGAAAAGACTTCAAGAAGAACCGATAAGGCCCCCACAATTTCAAAGGGCAATGACAAGTAGGTCTCAAAAGGCCTACGTTTTGCTTTTGTAAACATGGTTTACACAACTTATTCTGTCTGTGTTGTTTGTACCTGACTCATGTTGACGTGCAATTGTCAGGGAACTGCATGCTCTCAGGAGGCTCCTCTCCATGCTCAACACTCCCATATGCAAAACACAGGTGACCAGACATGATGACACTACAACAGTCATTTGACAGTCATTCAAAATACACCCTGTCATTATTGTAAGGTCATGATAATGAACCCCACTTGTTGTGTCTTCTTGCTGGTCACACTGCAGAATCACTCTAAAGGGGGCAAAACGGAGTCCCATCTCCACCATAGGCCTACGGGTGACAGAGGTGGTAAGAGTATAAAATGCGCAAGGACCGAGGACACTGAACTTGAGAGTTTCAGGTATAATCACTGTGAACGATGATGTGATGGAACTAGCCCTTTGCGCTACGCTAGCTAGATGAGGAATGGCCACTCTTATAAGAATACTGTATTCTGTCTAATTTGCATTCCAAGTCTGACCTACAGAGACCAGAGACATTTTAGCCGTCATCCCCATGACAAGATCTTTCAATGTATCCTCACTGCTTTGATCAGAAACAGGCTCAACTGCAGGTGAGTGTAAATGCTTTAGGCGAAATTTACCCAAATGTTTAATGAATTTTATCTTAGACATGATGGGTTTACATCATGTTATCATGATATTTACACATATCACCTGACAGAGAATGGCTTGACCATACCCACCCTGACAACATTCTGAGAGTCCTCATTTGTTTGCGTTTGTTAATCAGAGAACCACATTATCAGGTAAGTGACTTTAACTATGTGGTATGTCAGTATCTCATTAAATGAAACATTTCACATTAAATCCCTCAAAGAAGAGTAAATATGTTATATAACAAGTAACAGGAACAGCATTAGAGAGTACAGTTAAGTGTAAAGTGTTCAGTAGAATAACCACACATGTTGGTACTTCTACATTAAGCTGAATGTACCATGACCTCACCTGATCTGTTCCAGAGAGTTTTCCATGAGCTCCAAGGATCTTGGCACCTTTCAAGGGTAGGTATTCATCTGAACAGGATGCTAGCGTTTGTGCTGCACTGTGTGGCCTTCATTGTTTGAGTTTGAAATTCCTTTTTGTCATATCTCTCAGTATATGGACTCAGTATCAGACTGTTATTTGGATGCTGGAGAACAAACATTGGGTGTAGAACATCTAGTCACTATGACATGTGAGCAATCCCTCCTTACTGTGTTTTATTACGTTTTTTTACTCCTGAAAATGATTTTTTTTAAAAACAAACACCGCTATGTTCACTTGTGTTTCTGTGCAGATGTATTTCAGAAAATCGCTGCAAAGGAAGACCAGAGAAAGTGGGTTATTGAATGTGGTGCACACAAGGTAGGGATGAAGAACTGCAGCAGTATTTAATTGTGATTCCTACAGCCAGTTACTCTCCCCGTATTGTATTTGTTATCGCATGATATTTACACAATATCTGCTGATTTGGTCCGTATAGATTCTTGTGAAGCTCCTGACGACTAAAGACAGTAGTGTCTTACTAGGAGCTCTCCTTGCCCTGACCTCCCTGGCTGAAAGGTGCTTCATGCTGCAATCCTAAAACATCACAGTCATCTGTTTGTTTATTGCCTGCATCATCGAGCATCTGTCTGTTGGCTCTATATTTAGTGTGGAGTGCAAGGAGAAGATAGGAGAGCTATGCATCGTTGAAAATCTGCTTGTCATCTTACAAGAATACGACCTGTTGTCCAAAAGGTGAATACACAGATCCACTCATACAGTTACCATACTAGGATGTCATATCCATTCTTACTCATCCTACATTACAGTTATCCAATCAAATCAACTACCTGCATGACTGCACTGTCGTATGTTCAGTTAGTTGAATTCTATACATCCAAGTAGATACAGTATAGTACTGGATGCTTTATCCAGTAAACATGGACAAATATGAACTCAGCGTTGAACAAGTGTTGAATTCCCTTACTTCAGCATACTCCCCGATGGTGAGAGTGTGGTGTTTTTGTGTACTGAACTTTGTGTTTAATCCTAGTTGATGTTGTATGTGAACAGCGATGAGTCTTGTGTGTTTCAGGACGTGTGCAGAGCTGCTGAGGCTGCTGTGTCCTGTGCGGCGGGTGCGGGAGCAGCTGAAGGCCTGCGAGGGCGTGCCCGTCCTGCTCAGCCTGCTCCACGCTGACCACCTCGAGCTGCTCTGGAGCGTGGCCTGGGTCCTGGTCCAGCTCTGCCAGGACCCCGATGCTAACGCCGAGATCCGTGCCTGGGGTGGCGTGCAGCAGCTACTGCGCATACTCCATGTGTAGGTGCACAGCAGCAGGAACCGTGTAGGAACAGGAACTTTTTAGCCTGTTGGTGGTGTTGCTTTTAGGTTTTACTTGGGGATGTTATGACATAGCTCAATGTGTAGGTGCACAGCAGCAGGAACTGTGTAGGAACAGGAACTTTTTAGCCTGTTGGTGGTGTTGCGTTTAGGTTTTACTTGGGGATGTTATGACATAGCTCAATGTGTAGGTGCACAGCAGCAGGAACTGTGTAGGAACAGGAACTTTTTAGCCTGTTGGTGGTGTTGCTTGTAGGTTTTACTCCTGACATACAGTAGCTCCATAGAGCGTAGGCCATCGTGTGTAAAATTCTGGGCTTTTGGAAATGTGAGCTGTAAATGACATTAAACAGATCAACCAAAAATCTGCACAGAAGAAAAAAATAACTGATTAAGAAAACAAAGGTACAGAAAGCAGAAAAATACTACAGGAGTAGTCAATTTAAATAGTGCATACAAACTAAAAAGTAATCATATGAAAGTCACTTAGGCCGGAGTGTCTGGTAATTCAATGAACGCATTCTTTAAAATCTCCCTGGAGATGACATTCATAACCCTGACATCCTGATACATTATTCCACTAACAGAGTTAAATAATTCAGCACATCATGACATGGTTACAGTGGTGGGATGTTTTAACACCCTCTGCCTTGTCTTTTAGTTATGATTTCTCATGATGGGTTGCTCTGTGTAGTGAGCGGGCGTATGTGTCGGACCGTGCCTCCATCGAGACCCTGTCCAGTGCCAACGCTGCTCGTCGTATCCAGAGGCAGCACCTCTCTGAGGAGCTCAGTCCACAGGAAACTGCTGAAAACATCATGGCACTGCAGGCAGGTCAGTCTGCCACACCCAGTGTTGCTTCACAAGGCCCTACAGAACAGCACATATAGAACAGCAAATAATAATTTTTATAATTTATGTAGTACTAGATTCCATCACACCGACCCTGCTAGGGAGAGAATGTTTGTTCTTGTTTGCTGTTTATTCTCTGGTTGATTCTGTTTAACCCTTTGGTAGTAGTATTTATTGTAGTAGTATTTATTACCAAAGGTCTCCTTTGCAATGTAGCTTAAATGTTATTCCTCATTTTGTAAGCTTTGGATAAAAGTTGAATACATGTAAAAATGTAAATGACTCTGATTCCTTGCTTACTGTTGGCTCTTCCTCCTCCCAAGCCTGCTGTGCTGCAGTAACTGAGCTGGTCTTGGATGATGCGACAGCTCATCATATTGTTCAGGTAGGTAGTGTACATACGTACTGTACTGTGCGTACATCCCAACACTGCATTGTTGTGCTGCAGACTCAATAAATCTGATTTGGGAACAGATTTGTATCATGTGAACTCACTCTGGTGTGTTCACACAGGAAAACGGAATCTACATAATAGCAAAGCTGATTCTGCCACAGGCTGGACCCAAGGGCCCATCGCTACAGGTACTTACCATAAATATCCTGACATATATCCTAACCATAACCATAACCATTTCACATTACTGATTCTTTTGTCTGTTTGCTTGTATTGTCAGTGTTATGCATTTAGGACACTTCGCTTCTTGTTCAGCATAGAGCGAAACAGACACCTGTTTAAGAAGTATGTGATATGCTGTTTGACATTATCAGAATGTGAATACAGGTGGTTTTGAATGAAAAGAATGTTTTAAAGATTATTTTTCTTTAGACTGTTTCCATCAGACCTCTTTGAGATGTTCATTGATGTTGGACATTACATTAGAGACATTGCTGCCTATGAGCCACTGCAGGAAAAAGTTTCTGTTTTCAGTGTAAGGAAATGTTATTTTTTGTCACATATATTTTTATTTCAGTTTTATATTGTAATGCGCGTAAATATTATATGAAGTGTCTCATACTGCTTTTGACATGTCACTGACTTACATATGGCATCACCTGTCAATTGAATAGCATAACATAATACAGGTGTAGCTAAATATGTCATCTTAAAATCCTATTTGTTTCACTATATCAAAATCACCATAGCATGCACACTTTCCTCAGTGTTGCACACATGTGAGCAATCATTGGATATATCTGAGCAGATCTGTGCAGCTTAAAAGAAATGGCACCATGCTGAGGTATGCCTTTGAAGACTGACACATATTTGCTGTTCCACAGAGCAAAGAACTAAACGAATTGAAGGAAAGCATTGAGATAGTGAACCAGAACCGACCTCCTCTCAAAGTGATCAATGGCTATGCCATTCTGGACCATCTGGGTAGCGGGGCCTTTGGAAGTGTTTTCAAGGTGTTGGTCGTCATTTCATCATTTGTTATATCGTCTTTTCTCATTTTTGAAGGAAATCTGGTTCATGTGTTGCTCTTTGATTTGTTGGCCCTGCGGAAAGGTCCGGAAACAGAATGGACAGAACCTTCTGGCCCTGAAGGAAGTGAACCTTCACAACCCAGCGTTTGGCAAAGACAAGAAGGCCCGAGACAGCAGTGTGGAGAAAATAGTCTCGGAGCTGACCATCGTTAAGGAGCAGGTACTATTTCAGAGAAAATAGGGTTACACTTTACTTGACAGTGTCGACGTAAGAGTGACATGACACTGTCATGAATGTGTCATAAACAAGTCATACACGTTTATGACATAACGCTTCTGTTATTTAGTGACATTCGGTTTTTGTCATAACCAGTTAAGGTTTTAAGATTAGGATTAGGGTTAGGGTTAGAGTTAGAGTTAGGGTTAGGGTTAGGATTAGGGCTAGAGATTACAGTTTTTTCTGATTGATTAAGCACATTTTTTGTAACTATGGCTTTTTTTGCAAAACTCTACACACAAATGGCAAAACCTCTCACCCAATCAGCAAAACATTGTAGTTCTCTTGAAAAAGCTAACACAACTTGCTTAACTCTTCACACCTTCGTAAAAATAGTGTTTTCGGATCAAACAGTAAACACAAGCCATCACAATAATAAGCACACAATGTGCCAACTACACACTAATGGTATAAATAAAAAACACATCTGGCTTTTGCTTTCTCTGTGCACAAGGTAGGCTATGTCAGTTTGAGATAATACTTTTGTCATAGTTCTGTAAACATACAGGGATCCAAACATCAAGTATTACAGTGTTTATTTAGACACATCAAAACAAACACAAGTGGTTTTTTCCATGTCAAAGCACAAAATACTGTAGTAATTTCAAAAAAAAATCAGTCTACATCATGTCGTCTCTCTGGGTCCGGCCACAAAATTTCATCTACATCACATGCAATATTCTCTAGTCCAAGGCACTGGGGAAAATATCTTCTGGAATGCCGTATCCAGGCCTGACATGATGCCTGGTCAACATCCCCACATGCCTCCTCCATTGCCTGTAAAAGGGCTATGCGCTGATGGGGATGACGGTCATACACCTTCCAGCGCCAGGCAGAGAAGAACTCTTCAATTGGGTTTAGGAATGGAGAGTATGGGGGGAGGTAGACTACAGTGAAGAGCGGGTGATCTGTAAACCAGTTGCGGACCAAAGCAGCCCTATGGAAGCTAACATTGTCCCATATGATGACATATCTGGTCTGCTCTTGTCCCTGAACATTAGTGAGCATGTCATGTAAGGTCTCCAGGAATGTAATACAGTGTGCAGTGTTATATGGGCCTAGAGTTGCCTGATGGTGAACAACGCCATTCTGACTTATAGCTGCACACATAGTGATGTTACCGCCACGTTGTCCTGGGACATTGATTATGGCACGGTGTCCAATAATGTTCCTGCCACGTCTCCTTGTTTTAGTGAGGTTGAAACCTGCCTCATCCACAAAAAGCAGCTCATGACCCATGGCATCTGCCTCTAGCTCCATCACCCTCTGGAAAAGACAAAACAAATGCAGCATAGCAGGCCCATGCACAGCACTACAGTATGCACTTCCAGATTCAGTACCAATGATACTATAGCTTACCTGCACATAGTCATATCGCAGTTGTTTTACACGGTCACTGTTTCTTTCAAAAGGGACCCTGTAGACTTGTTTAATGCGGATTCTGTTGCGGGCAAGTATACGAGATAACGCAGAAATGCTCACATTGTTTATGTTTTGGAAGTTGATGTTATCCTCAATTATGCGCTGCTGTACTTCCCGTAGCCTTATGGCATTATTTGCAATCACCATATTGACTATATGGGTCTCTTGTTCAGCAGTGAACATTCTTCCTCTGCCCCCAACATCTGGACGTCTAGCAATTCTGTAAAGTAACAATGTCAGTATTTTTACATGTATGGTATTGTTGTTTCTCATTAGAGTATGGCAGTGCTACAAAACTTAGTGAAAAGTGACTGTACTAACCGATTCTCATTTCGAAATGTCCGTATGATGCTTGCTACAGTGTAGCGGCTCAAGTTAGGCTGAACCCGTTGGCCAGCTTCCCTCAGGGTCATTCCATGGTTGATGACATGGTCCACTATTGTAGCTCTGATGTCATCAGTAATTCTATTTCTTACTCTTCTTACCCTTCCTCTTCCCCCTCCTCGTCCTCTTCTTGCTCCTCCTTGTCCTCTCCTTCTAACTTCACCTCCTTGTCCTTGTTGTCCTCTCCCTCTCGCTTCTTCACCTCCACGTCCTCGTCCTCGGCCTCCTCTAATTCTCACTCTTCCTGCTCTCTCCATTGTACTCCACACAGACAGCTTACCTGTGGCTTATTTGTAGTGCTTAGGCTGATTGCAAAGTGAACTAATTATCTAAAACAGTTTTCACATGTCACAGTGTGCCAAACAGTTGGCAAAATGGCATAAATAATAGCCATACATGTGTATAGTTTTGCTAGGAGTGTGTTGATCATTTGGAAATTGAGTGTAAAGCATGAGTTGTGTTTACAGTTCAGCAAAAAGAGTGCTGTGCAGTGAATTGTGGCTATAGTTGTGCAAGGTGTGTGTTACAAAATTGCAAACTGTGTGCAAAGCAGTGTTTGTGCTTTTAGTTTTGCGAACTCAGTGAGTGGTTTTGCCATTTGTCTGTAGAGTTTTGCAAAAAAAGCCATAGTTACAAAAAATGTGTTTAAGCATTCAGAAAAAACTGTAAGGTTAAGGTTAGGGTTAGGGTTAGGGTTAGATTTCATGTGTCATGACAGTGTCATGTCACTCTTATGTTGATACTGTCAAGTAAAGTGCTACCGAAAATAGTCTCGGAGCTGACCATCAACAAGGAGCAGGTACTATTTCAGAGCTGACCCTCATCAAGGAGCAGATACAGTACATCATACATGGCCGCTGAGCCATGTGTACATTTCAGTGTTGCGATAACGATCATGGCCTCCAACATTATCCTATGACGTGGCATATGTAAAATATAACATAACAGCTCATATGGTATCAGCGTGCTGTGATGTGTTTGCAAAATAGGTCATGCAACAACTCATTCAGATTGTAAGCAGTTGAACGGCAAAATGGAAACTATTTGTGATAACAACATTTTAACTCATGAACTTTTTCAGATGAACCATCCAAACATTGTGAAGTACATTAAGACATTTTTAGAAGGTAAGTGGCACCACATTCTCTGTGGCAAGTGTCATCTTCTTGCTTCATAATTAACCCCCAAAACATAATTAACCCCCAAAACAGATTATTACAGAGCTGTAATAATGCTATTATAATTACCGGTATTACAATTTAAAATGTTGCTGTTGGTGTTGTTTGTTGTTACCTTGTGCTCTTATCCCAGGTGACAGGATGTATATTGTGATGGAGCTCATAGAGGGACTTCCTCTCTCGGACCATTTCACCTCACTCAAAGAGAAGCAGCAGCAGTTCACTGAAGACAGAGTGTGGAACGTTTTCATACAGGTAAAATTAGCACTGAATATTTTAGATTTACTTCCCATTCGCGAATGATTACTCTCTACATGTTATGGAATGAGAACGTAAATGTTATGCGTTTGCCTTGTGATGAATGAATAGGTGGCATTTGATTTTGTTTCTCCACAGTTATGCCTGGCACTGAGATATTTGCACAAGGAGAAGAGGATTGTCCATAGAGACCTCTCCCCTAATAACATCATGCTTGGAGAGAAAGACAAAGTCACTATCAGTGAGGAAGCTCATTGATCTTTCCCTCCTTGTTCTCTTTGTCTTTTTATACTCTTTTCTCTAAATGAATGACATAGCTAAAGCCTGGTAAAAGTCACATAGGGATACTTTTCCAATATTTATTAATATTAAGATGAAACAAATATCTCTCCAGCTGACTTTGGACTCGCAAAGCAGAAACAAGAGAACAGCAAGCTGATGTCAGTTGTGGGCACCATACTGTACTCCTGGTGAGCGTCTGTCAATACACACAGTATGCATGAACCCTTGAGGTCATGATACATGGGGCAGCTTTTTGAGCAATGTTGCTGGGCAACCACATGACTGGTTCCATTTCTTCTCATTGGATGATCAAAACAATTTGCCTACTCATATCTACTTTCTCCAGAAAGAAAACTAATGTTGCCTAATATCAGTGGGTGGAGTGTACCAAACAGCAATACTCCGGAACATTGTCCAGCAACACTGCTCTAGATCTTGCCCTCTGTGTCACCAGCTTTACCCCACTCACACTCGTTCCACCCTCCTCTAAATTGATGTCATTGATGTGATGTGATTGGTGTGATGATGTTATTGATGTGATCTCATTGATATGTGATGTGATTGGTGTGATGTTATTGATGGGATGTCATACATACATGATGTGATTGGTGTGAGGATGTTATGTGATGTGATCTCATTGATATGTGATGTGATTGGTGTGAGGATGTTATTGATGTGATCTCAATGATATGTGATGTGATTGGTGTGAGAATGTCATCATTGATATGTGATGTGATTGGTGTGAAAATGTTATTGATGTGATCTCATTGATATGTGATGTGATTGGTGGGATGCTATTGATGGGATGTCATACATATATGATGTGATTGGTGTGAGGATGTTATGTGATCTCATTGATATGCGATGTGATTGGTGTGAGGATGTTATTGATGTGAACTCATTGATATGTGATGTGATTGGTGTGAGGATGTTATGTGATCTCATTGATATATGATGTGATTGGTGTGAGGATGTTATTGATGTGATCTCATTGATATGTGATGTGATTGGTGTGAGGATGTTATTGATGTGATCTCATTGATATGTGATGTGATTGGTGTGAGGATGTTATTGATGTGATCTCACTGATATGTGATGTGGTTCCTCCAGCCCCGAGATAGTGAAGAGTGAGCCCTACGGAGAGAAGGCGGATGTGTGGGCCGTGGGCTGCATCCTGTACCACATGGTCACCCTCCAGCCACCCTTCTACAGCACCAACATGCTCTCCCTCGCCACCAAGGTTCACACGCAATCTCTTCTGATGAAAGTGTCTAAATAT